>NC_092039.1:59023129-59323129 GCF_003086295.3 Arachis hypogaea
AATTCGTAGAACACATAAAATATTACATGAAAAGTTCTAGTGTAGGATACACCCTCCAATTTAAAGAGCTGGTATGAGTGTGCTCTCGAAAACAGGACCTTCGGTGGGTAAAAAATAATTTTCTTTTCCCTTGAAATAAATTTTGGTGGCCATTTGGTACTTTCCAGACGGAGCTAAACACAATTTAATTCGGGTGAGGTGTACACGATTAAAATATATTTTTACTCCATTAAATTCGAAAACCCTAATTTACTGAGTTCTAGTGTAGGATACACCCTCTAACTAAAGAGCGATGAGTGTGCTCTCCAGACTTGTGCTATTTTCTTTCTAAAATAATTTTGCATGGATCCGAAGCTAAACACAACTTAATCGGGGTGAGGAGTACACCGATTAAAATATATTTACCCCCCTTAAATTCGAAAACCCTAATTTACGTGAGTTCTAGTGTAGGATACACCCTCCAATTAAAGAGCGATGAGTGTGCTCTCCAGATTGTGGTATTTTCTTTCCTTTGAATAAATTTTGCATGGACTCGGAGCTAAACACAACTTAATCGGGGTGAGGAGTACACGATTAAAATATATTTTACTCCCATTAAATTCGAAAACGCTAATTACATGAGTTCAGTGTGGATACACCCTCAACTTAAAGAGCGATGAGTTGCTCTCCAGACTTGTGGTATTTTTCTTTACTCAAAATGAATTTTGCATGGACTCGGGCTAAACACAACCTTAATCGGGTGAGGAGTACACGATTAAAATATATTTACCCCATTAAATTCAAAACCCTAATTTAGTGAGTTCTAGTGTAGGATACACCTCCAATTTAAAGAGCGATGAGTGTGCTCTCCCAGACTTGTGGTATTTTTCTTTCCTTGAAATAAATTTTGCATGGACTCCGGAGCTAAACACAATTTAATCGGGGTGAGGTGTACACGATTAAAATATATTTTACTCCCATTAAATTCAAAACCCTAATTTACATGAGTTCTAGTGTAGGATAACCTCCAACTAAAGAGCGATGAGTGTGCCTCTCCAGATGTGGTATTTTTCTTCCATAAAAATAATTTTATGGACTCCGGAGCTAAACACAACCTTAATCGGGGTGAGGAGTAACGATTAAAAATATATTTTACCCCCATTAAATTCGAAACCCTAATTTACGTGAGTTCTAGTGTAGGATACACCCTCCCAATTTAAAGAGCGATGAGTGTGCTCTCCAGACTTGTGGTATTTTCTTTCCTTTGAAATAAATTTTGCATGGACTCCGGAGCTAAACACACTTTAATCGGGGTGAGAGTACACGATTAAATATATTTTACTCCCATTAAATTCGAAAACCTAATTTACATGAGTTCTAGTGTAGGATACACCCTCCAATTAAAGAGCGATGAGTGTGCTCTCCAATTGTGGTATTTTTTTCTGAAATATTTTGCATGCTCCGAGCTAAACACAACTAATCGGGGTGAGGAGACGATTAAAATATATTTACCCCCATTAAATCGAAAACTAATTTACTAGTCAGTGTAGGATAACCTCCAATTAAAGAGCGATGAGGTGCTCTCCAGACTTTGTATTTTTTCTTGAAAATAATTTTGCATGGCTCGGAGCTAAAACAACCTTAATCGGGGTGAGGTGTACACATTAAAATATATTTTACTCCCATTAAATTCGAAAACCTATTTATGGTTCTATGTAGATACACCTCCAATTAAAAGAGCGTAGTGTGCTCTAGACTTTGGTTTTTTTCTTCTTGAATAATTTTGCATGGACTCCAGTAACAAACTATCGGGGTGAGGAGTACAGATTAAAATATATTTTACTCCCATAAATTAAAACCCTAAACTGGGTTTAGGGTAGGAACACCCTCCAATTTAAAGAGCGATGAGTGTGCTCTCCAGACTTGTGGTATTTTTCTTTCCTAAAAATATTTTGCATGGACTCCGGAGCTAAACACAACCTTAATCGGGGTGAGGAGTACACGATTAAAATATATTTTACCCCATTAAATTCGAAACCCTAATTTACGTGAGTTTAGTGTAGGATACCCCCCAATTTAAGAGCGATGAGTGTGCTCTCCAGACTTGTGGGTATTTTTCTTTCCTTGAAATAAATTTTGCATGGACTCCGGAGCTAAACCAACTTAATCGGGGTGAGGAGTACACGATTAAAATATATTTTACTCCATTAAAATCGAAAACCTAATTTACATGAGTTCTAGTGTAGGATACACCCTCCAATTTAAAGAGCGATGAGTGTGCTCTCCAGACTTGTGTATTTTTCTTTCTTGAAATAAATTTTGCATGGAATCCGGAGCTAAACACAACTTAATCGGGGTGAGGAGTACAGATTAAAATATATTTACCCCATTAAATTGAAAACCCTAATTTACGTGAGTTCTAGTGTAGGATACACCTTCCAATTTAAAGAGCGATGAGTGTGCTCTCCAGACTTGTGGTATTTTTTCTTTCCTTTGAAATAAATTTTGCATGGACTCCGAGCTAAACACAACTTAATCGGGGTGAGGAGTACACGATTAAAATATATTTTACCTCATTAAATTCGAAAACCCTAATTTACTGAGTTCTAGTGTAGGATACACCCTCCAATTTAAAGAGCGATGAGTGTGCTCTCCAGACTTGTGGTATTTTTCTTTTCTTTAAAATAATTTTGATGGATCCGGAGCTAAACACAACTTTAATCGGGGTAAGGAGTAACGATTAAAATATTTTACTTCCCATTAAATTCGAAAACCCTAATTTACGTGAGTTCTAGTGTAGGATACACCCTCCAATTTAAAGAGCGATGAGTGTGCTCTCCAGACTTGTGGTATTTTTCTTTCCTTTGAAATAAATTTTGCATGGACTCCGGAGCTAAAACAACTTTAATCGGGGTGAGGAGTACACGATTAAAATATATTTTACTCCCATTAAATTCGAAAACCTAATTTACATGAGTTCTAGTGTAGGATACACCCTCCAACTTAAAGAGCGATGAGTGTGCTCTCCCAGACTTGTGGTATTTTTTCTTTCCAAAAATGAATTTTGCATGGAATCCGGAGCTAAACACAACCTTAATCGGGGTGAGGAGTTACACGATTAAAATATATTTTACTCCCATTAAATTCGAAAACCTAATTTACATGAGTTCTAGTGTAGGATACACCTCCATTTAAAGAGCGATGAGTGGCTCTCCAGACTTGTGGTATTTTTCTTTCCTTGAATAAATTTTGCATGGACTCCGGAGCTAAACACAACTTTAATCGGGGTGAGGGTTACACGATTAAAATATATTTATTCCCATTAAATTCGAAAACCCTAATTTACGTGAGTTCTAGTGTAGGATACACCCTCCAATTTAAAAGACGATGATGTGCTCTCCAGACTTGTGGTATTTTCTTTCCTGAAAAAATTTTGCATGGACTCCGGAGCTAAACACAACCTTAACGGGTGAGGAGTACACGATTAAAATATATTTTACCCCATTAAATTCGAAAACCCTAATTTACATGAGTTCTAGTGTAGGATACACCCTCCAATTTAAAGAGCGATGAGTGTGCTCTCCAAACTTGTGGTATTTTTCTTTCCTTTGAAAAAATTTTGCATGGACTCCGGAGCTAAACACAACTTTAATCGGGGTGAGGAGTACACGATTAAAATATATTTTACTCCCATTAATTCGAAAACCCTAATTTACATGAATTCTAGTGTAGGATACCCCCTCCAACTTAAAGAGCGATGAGTGTGCTTAGACTTGTGGTTTTTTTTTCTGAAATAATTTGCATGGACTCCACTAAAAACCTAAACGGGGTGATGGTACACGATTAAAATATATTTTACTCATTAATTCGAAACCCTAATTATGGTTCTAGTGTAGGATACACCCTCCATTTAAGGCGATGAGTGTGCTCTCCAGACTTGTGGTATTTTTCTTTCCTTGAAAATAATTTTGCATGGATCCGGAGCTAAACACAACTTAATCGGGGTGAGGTAACGATTAAAATATATTTTTACTCCATTAAAATTCGAAAACCCTAATTTACATGAGTTTAGTGTAGGATACACCCTCCAATTTAAAGAGCGATGAGTGTGCTCTCCAAGACTTGTGGTATTTTTCTTTCCTGAAATAATTTTGCATGGACTCCGGAGCTAACACAACTTAATCGGGGTGAGGAGTACACGATTAAAATATATTTACCCCATTAAATTCGAAAACCCTAATTTACTTGAGTTCTAGTGTAGGAATACACCTCCAATTTAAAGAGCGATGAGTGTGCTCTCCCAGACTTGTGGTATTTTTCTTCCTTGAAATAATTTTGCATGGACTCGGAGCTAAACACAACCTTAATCGGGGTGAGGAGTACACGATTAAAATATATTTTACTCCCATTAAATTCGAAAACCTAATTTACATGATTCTAGTGTAGGATACACCTCCAACTTAAGAGCGATGAGTGTGCTCTCCCAGACTTGTGGTATTTTTCTTCTAAAATAATTTTGCATGGACTCCGGAGCTAAACACAACCTTAATCGGGGTGAGGAGTACACATTAAAATATATTTTACTCCCATTAATTCGAAAACCTAATTTACGTGAGTTTAGTGTAGGATACCCCTCCAATTTAAAGAGCGATGAGTGTGCTCTCCAGACTTGTGTATTTTCTTTCCTTGAAATAAATTTTGCATGGACTCCGGAGCTAAACACAACATTAATCGGGTGAGGAGTACACGATTAAAATATATTTTACTCCCATTAAATTCAAAAACCCTAATTTACATGAGTTCTAGTGTAGGATACACCCTCCAATTAAAGAGCGATGAGTGTGCTCTCCAGACTTGTGGTATTTTTCTTTCCTTAAAATAATTTTGCATGGACTCCGGAAGCTAAACACAACTTTATCGGGTGAGGAGTAACGATTAAAATATATTTTACCCCCATTAAATTCGAAAACCCTAATTTACGTGAGTTTAGTGTAGGATACCCCTCCAATTTAAAGAGGATGAGTGTGCTCTCCAGACTTGTGGTATTTTTTCTTTCCTTTGAAATAAATTTTGCATGGACTCCGGAGCTAAACACACTTAATCGGGGTGAGGAGTACACGATTAAAATATATTTTCCCCATTAAATTCGAAAACCTAATTTACATGAGTTCTAGTGTAGGATACACCCTCCAATTAAAGAGCAATGAGTGTGCTTCCAGACTTGTGGTATTTTTCTTTACTCAAAATGAATTTTGCATGGACTCGGAGCTAAACACAACCTTAATCGGGGTGAGGAGTACACGATTAAAATATATTTTACCTCCATTAAATTCGAAAACCCTAATTTACGTGAGTTCTAGTGTAGGATACACCCTCCAATTTAAAGAGCGATGAGTGTGCTCTCCAACTTGTGGTATTTTTCTTTCCTTTGAAATAAATTTTGCATGGACTCCGGAGCTAAACACAACTTAATCGGGGTGAGGGTACACGATTAAAATATATTTTACTCCCATTAAATTCGAAAACCCTAATTTACATGATTCTAGTGTAGGATACACCCTCCAACTTAAAGAGCGATGAGTGTGCTCTCCAGACTTGTGGTATTTTTCTTCCTGAAATTATTTTGATGGACTCCGAGCTAAACACAACTTAATCGGGTGAGGAGTACACGATTAAAATTATTTTAACCCCATTAAATTCGAAAAACCTAATTTACTGAGTTCTAGTGTAGGATACACCTCCAATTTAAAGAGGATGATGTGCTCTCCAGACTTGTGGTATTTTCTTTCCTTTGAAATAAATTTTGCATGGACTCCGAGCTAAACACAACTTAATCGGGTGAGGAGTACACGATTAAAATATATTTTACTCCCATTAAATTCGAAAACCCTAATTTACATGAGTTCTAGTGTAGGATACACCTCCAACTAAAGAGCGATGAGTGTGCTCTCCAGACTTGTGCTATTTTTCTTTACTAAAATGAATTTTGCATGGACTCCGGAGCTAAACACAACCTTAATCGGGGTGAGAGTACACGATTAAAATATATTTTACCCCCATTAAATTCGAAAACCCTAATTTACGTGAGTTCTAGTGTAGGATACACCCTCCAATTTAAAGAGCGATGAGTGTGCTCTCCAACTTGTGGTATTTTTCTTTCCTTTGAAATAAATTTTGCATGGACTCCGGAGCTAAACACAACTTTAATCGGTGAGGGTACACGATTAAATATATTTTACTCCCATTAAATTCGAAAACCCTAATTTACATGAGTTCTAGTGTAGGATACACCCTCCAATTAAAGAGCGATGAGTGTGCTCTCCAGACTTGTGGTATTTTTCTTTCCTTTGAAATAAATTTTGCATGGACTCCGGAGCTAAACACAACTTTAATCGGGGTGAGGAGTACAGATTAAATATATTTTACCCCATTAAATTCGAAACCCTAATTTACGTGAGTTCTAGTGTAGGATACACCTCCAATTTAAAGAGCATGATGTGCTCTCCAGACTTGTGGTATTTTCTTTCTTGAAATAAATTTTGCATGGACTCCGAGCTAAACACAACTTAATCGGGGTGGGAGTACACATTAAAATATATTTTACTCCCATTAAATTCGAAAACCCTAATTTACATGAGTTCTAGTGTAGGATACACCCTCCACTTAAAGAGCGATGAGTGTGCTCTCCAGACTTGTGGTATTTTTCTTTCCATGAAAAAAATTTTGCATGGATCCGGAGCTAAACACAACTTAATCGGGGTGAGGAGTACACGATTAAAATATATTTTACCCCATTAAATTCGAAAACCTAATTTACGTGAGTTCTAGTGTAGGATACACCCTCCAATTAAAGAGCGATGAGTGTGCTCTCCAGACTTGTGGTATTTTTCTTTCCTTGAAAATAAATTTTGCATGGACTCCGGAGCTAAACACAACCTTAATCGGGTGAGGAGTACACGATTAAAATATATTTTACTCCCATTAAATTCGAAAAACCTAATTTACGTGAGTTCTAGTGTAGGATACACCCTCCAATTAAAGAGCGATGAGTGTGCTCTCCAGACTTGTGGTATTTTTCTTTCCTTTGAAAAAATTTGCATGGACTCCGGAGCTAAACACACTTTAATCGGGGTGAGGAGTACACGATTAAAATATATTTACCCCATTAAATCGAAAACCTATTTACTGAGTTCTAGTGTAGGATAACCCTCCAATAAAAGCGATGATGTGCTCTCCAACTTGTGTATTTTTTTTCTAAAAATTTTGCATGGACCGGAGCTAAACACAACTTATCGGGGTGAGGAGTACACGATTAAAATATATTTTACCCCATTAAATTCAAAACCCTAATTTACGTGAGTTCTAGTGTAAGATACACCTCCAATTTAAAGAGCGATGAGTGTGCTCTCCAGACTTGTGGTATTTTTCTTTCCTTTGAAATGAATTTTGCATGGACTCCGGAGCTAAACACAACTTTAATCGGGGTGAGGAGTACACGATTAAAATATATTTTACTCCCATTAAATTCGAAAACCCTAATTTACATGAGTTCTAGTGTAGGATACACCCTCCAACTTAAAGAGCGATGAGTGTGCTCTCCAGACTTGTGGTATTTTTCTTTCCTTGAAATAAATTTTGCATGGACTCCGGAGCTAAACACAACTTAATCGGGGTGAGGAGTACACGATTAAAATATATTTTACCCCATTAAATTCGAAAACCTAATTTACGTGAGTTCTAGTGTAGGATACACCCTCCAATTTAAAGAGCGATGAGTGTGCTCTCCAGACTTGTGGTATTTTTCTTTCCTTGAAAAAATTTTGCATGGACTCCGGAGCTAAACACAACTTTAATCGGGGTGAGGAGTACACGATTAAAATATATTTTACCCCCATTAAATTCGAAAACCCTAATTTACATGAGTTCTAGTGTAGGATACACCTCCAATTTAAAGAGCGATGAGTGTGCTCTCCAGACTTGTGGTATTTTTCTTTCCTTGAAATAAATTTTGCATGGACTCCGGAGCTAAACACAACTTTAATCGGGGTGAGGAGTACACGATTAAAATATATTTTACTCCCATTAAATTCGAAAACCTAATTTACATGAGTTCTAGTGTAGGATACACCCTCCAACTTAAAGAGCGATGAGTGTGCTCTCCAGACTTGTGGTATTTTTCTTTACTAAAATGAATTTTGCATGGACTCCGGAGCTAAACACAACCTTAATCGGGGTGAGGAGTACACGATTAAAATATATTTTACTCCCATTAAATTCGAAAACCTAATTTACTGAGTTCTAGTGTAGGATACACCCTCCAATTTAAAGAGCGATGAGTGTGCTCTCCAGACTTGTGGTATTTTTCTTTCCTTGAAATAAATTTTGCATGGACTCCGGAGCTAAACACAACTTTAATCGGGGTGAGGAGTACACGATTAAAATATATTTTACTCCCATTAAATTCGAAAAACCCTAATTTACGTGAGTTCTAGTGTAGGATACACCTCCAATTTAAAGAGCGATGAGTGTGCTCTCCAGACTTGTGGTATTTTTCTTTCCTTTGAAATAAATTTTGCATGGACTCCGGAGCTAAACACAACTTTAATCGGGGTGAGGAGTACACGATTAAAATATATTTTACTCCCCATTAAATTCGAAAACCCTAATTTACGTGAGTTCTAGTGTAGGATACACCTCCAATTTAAAGAGCGATGAGTGTGCTCTCCAGACTTGTGGTATTTTTCTTTCCTTGAAATAAATTTTGCATGGACTCCGGAGCTAAACACAACTTAATCGGGGTGAGGAGTACACGATTAAAATATATTTTACTCCCATTAAATTCGAAAACCTAATTTACTGAGTTCTAGTGTAGGATACACCCTCCAATTAAAGAGCGATGAGTGTGCTCTCCAGACTTGTGGTATTTTTCTTTCCTAAATAAATTTTGCATGGACTCCGGAGCTAAACACAACTTAATCGGGGTGAGGAGTACACGATTAAAATATATTTTACTCCCATTAAATTCGAAAACCTAATTTACTGAGTTCTAGTGTAGGATACACCCTCCAATTAAAGAGCGATGAGTGTGCTCTCCAGACTTGTGGTATTTTTCTTTCCTTTGAAATAAATTTTGCATGGACTCCGGAGCTAAACACAACTTTAATCGGGGTGAGGAGTACACGATTAAAATATATTTTACTCCCATTAAATTCGAAAAACCTAATTTACTGAGTTCTAGTGTAGGATACACCCTCCAATTAAAGAGCGATGAGTGTGCTCTCCAGACTTGTGGTATTTTTCTTTCTGAAATAATTTTGCATGGACTCCGGAGCTAAACACAACTTAATCGGGGTGAGGAGTACACGATTAAAATATATTTTACCCCATTAAATTCGAAAACCCTAATTTACGTGAGTTCTAGTGTAGGATACACCCTCCAATTTAAAGAGCGATGAGTGTGCTCTCCAGACTTGTGGTATTTTCTTTCCTTGAAATAAATTTGCATGGACTCCGGAGCTAAACACAACTTAATCGGGGTGAGGAGTACACGATTAAAATATATTTTACTCCCATTAAATTCGAAAACCTAATTTACATGAGTTCTAGTGTAGGATACACCCTCCAACTTAAAGAGCGAGAGTGTGCTCTCCAGACTTGTGGTATTTTTCTTTCCTTGAAATAATTTTGCATGGACTCCGGAGCTAAACACAACCTTAATCGGGGTGAGGAGTACACGATTAAAATATATTTTACTCCCATTAAATTCGAAAACCCTAATTTACGTGAGTTCTAGTGTAGGATACACCCTCCAACTTAAAGAGCGATGAGTGTGCTCTCCAGACTTGTGGTATTTTTCTTTCCTTTGAAATAAATTTTGCATGGACTCCGGAGCTAAACACAACTTTAATCGGGGTGAGGAGTACACGATTAAAATATATTTTACTCCATTAAATTCGAAAACCCTAATTTACGTGAGTTCTAGTGTAGGATACACCCTCCAATTTAAAGAGCGATGAGTGTGCTCTCCAGACTTGTGGTATTTTTCTTTCCTTTGAAATAAATTTTGCATGGACTCCGGAGCTAAACACAACTTAATCGGGGTGAGGAGTACACGATTAAAATATATTTTACTCCCATTAAATTCAAAAACCTAATTTACTGAGTTCTAGTGTAGGATACACCCTCCAATTTAAAGAGCGATGAGTGTGCTCTCCAGACTTGTGGTATTTTTCTTTCTTTGAAATAATTTTCATGGACTCCGGAGCTAAACACAACCTTAATCGGGGTGAGGAGTACAGATTAAAATATATTTTACTCCCATTAAATTCGAAAACCCTAATTTACGTGAGTTCTAGTGTAGGATACACCTCCAATTTAAAGAGCGATGAGTGTGCTCTCCAGACTTGTGGTATTTTTCTTTCCTGAAATAAATTTTGCATGGACTCCGGAGCTAAACACAACTTAATCGGGGTGAGGAGTACACGATTAAAATATATTTACTCCCATTAAATTCGAAAACCTAATTTACTGAGTTCTAGTGTAGGATACACCCTCCAATTAAAGAGCGATGAGTGTGCTCTCCAGACTTGTGGTATTTTTCTTTCTAAAAAATTTTGCATGGACTCCGGAGCTAAACACAACTTAATCGGGGTGAGGAGTACACGATTAAAATATATTTTACCCCATTAAATTCGAAAACCCTAATTTACTGAGTTCTAGTGTAGGATACACCCTCCAATTAAAGAGCGATGAGTGTGCTCTCCAGACTTGTGGTATTTTTCTTTCCTTTGAAATAAATTTTGCATGGACTCCGGAGCTAAACACAACTTAATCGGGGTGAGGAGTACACGATTAAAATATATTTTACTCCCATTAAATTCGAAAACCCTAATTTACGTGAGTTCTAGTGTAGGATACACCCTCCAATTTAAAGAGCGATGAGTGTGCTCTCCAGACTTGTGGTATTTTTCTTTCCTTGAAATAAATTTTGCATGGACTCCGGAGCTAAACACAACTTTAATCGGGGTGAGGAGTACACGATTAAAATATATTTTACTCCCATTAAATTCGAAAACCTAATTTACTGAGTTCTAGTGTAGGATACACCCTCCAATTAAAGAGCGATGAGTGTGCTCTCCAGACTTGTGGTATTTTTCTTTCCTTGAAATAAATTTTGCATGGACTCCGGAGCTAAACACAACTTAATCGGGGTGAGGAGTACACGATTAAAATATATTTTACTCCCATTAAATTCGAAAACCCTAATTTACATGAGTTCTAGTGTAGGATACACCCTCCAATTTAAAGAGCGATGAGTGTGCTCTCCAGACTTGTGGTATTTTTCTTTCCTTTGAAATAAATTTTGCATGGACTCCGGAGCTAAACACAACTTTAATCGGGGTGAGGAGTACACGATTAAAATATATTTTACTCCCATTAAATTCGAAAACCTAATTTACATGAGTTCTAGTGTAGGATACACCCTCCAACTTAAAGAGCGATGAGTGTGCTCTCCAGACTTGTGCTATTTTTCTTTCCTCAAAAATGAATTTTGCATGGACTCCGGAGCTAAACACAACCTTAATCGGGGTGAGGAGTACACGATTAAAATATATTTTACCCCATTAAATTCGAAAACCCTAATTTACGTGAGTTCTAGTGTAGGATACACCCTCCAATTTAAAGAGCGATGAGTGTGCTCTCCAGACTTGTGGTATTTTTCTTTCCTTTGAAATAAATTTTGCATGGACTCCGGAGCTAAACACAACTTTAATCGGGGTGAGGAGTACACGATTAAAATATATTTTACTCCCATTAAATTCGAAAACCCTAATTTACTGAGTTCTAGTGTAGGATACACCCTCCAATTTAAAGAGCGATGAGTGTGCTCTCCAGACTTGTGGTATTTTTCTTTCCTTGAAAATAATTTTGCATGGACTCCGGAGCTAAACACAACTTTAATCGGGGTGAGGAGTACACGATTAAAATATATTTTACCCCATTAAATTCGAAAACCCTAATTTACGTGAGTTCTAGTGTAGGATACACCCTCCAATTTAAAGAGCGATGAGTGTGCTCTCCAGACTTGTGGTATTTTTCTTTCCTTGAAATAAATTTTGCATGGACTCCGGAGCTAAACACAACTTTAATCGGGGTGAGGAGTACACGATTAAAATATATTTTACTCCCATTAAATTCGAAAACCCTAATTTACATGAGTTCTAGTGTAGGATACACCCTCCAATTTAAAGAGCGATGAGTGTGCTCTCCAGACTTGTGGTATTTTTCTTTCCTTTGAAATAAATTTTGCATGGACTCCGGAGCTAAACACAACTTTAATCGGGGTGAGGAGTACACGATTAAAATATATTTTACTCCCATTAAATTCGAAAACCCTAATTTACTGAGTTCTAGTGTAGGATACACCCTCCAACTTAAAGAGCGATGAGTGTGCTCTCCAGACTTGTGGTATTTTTCTTTCCTTTGAAATAAATTTTGCATGGACTCCGGAGCTAAACACAACTTTAATCGGGGTGAGGAGTACACGATTAAAATATATTTTACCCCATTAAATTCGAAAACCCTAATTTACGTGAGTTCTAGTGTAGGATACACCCTCCAATTTAAAGAGCGATGAGTGTGCTCTCCAGACTTGTGGTATTTTTCTTTCCTTTGAAATAAATTTTGCATGGACTCCGGAGCTAAACACAACTTAATCGGGGTGAGGAGTACACGATTAAAATATATTTTACTCCCATTAAATTCGAAAACCCTAATTTACATGAGTTCTAGTGTAGGATACACCCTCCAACTTTAAAGAGCGATGAGTGTGCTCTCCAGACTTGTGGTATTTTTCTTTCCTTTGAAATAAATTTTGCATGGACTCCGGAGCTAAACACA
Source organism: Arachis hypogaea (assembly GCF_003086295.3). Taxonomy (NCBI): domain Eukaryota; kingdom Viridiplantae; phylum Streptophyta; class Magnoliopsida; order Fabales; family Fabaceae; genus Arachis; species Arachis hypogaea. Next base: position 59,036,009 of record NC_092039.1, read on the forward strand.
ACTTAATCGGGGTGAGGAGTACACGATTAAAATATATTTTACTCCCATTAAATTCGAAAACCTAATTTACTGAGTTCTAGTGTAGGATACACCCTCCAACTTAAAGAGCGATGAGTGTGCTCTCCAGACTTGTGCTATTTTTCTTTCCTTTGAAATAAATTTTGCATGGACTCCGAGCTAAACACAACTTAATCGGGGTGAGGAGTACACGATTAAAATATATTTTACTCCCATTAAATTCGAAAACCCTAATTTACATGAGTTCTAGTGTAGGATACACCCTCCAACTTAAAGAGCGATGAGTGTGCTCTCCAGACTTGTGGTATTTTTCTTTCCTTGAAATAAATTTTGCATGGACTCCGGAGCTAAACACAACTTTAATCGGGGTGAGGAGTACACGATTAAAATATATTTTACCCCATTAAATTCGAAAACCCTAATTTACGTGAGTTCTAGTGTAGGATACACCCTCCAATTTAAAGAGCGATGAGTGTGCTCTCCAGACTTGTGGTATTTTTCTTTCCTTTGAAATAATTTTGCATGGACTCCGAGCTAAACACAACTTTAATCGGGGTGAGGAGTACACGATTAAAATATATTTTACCCCATTAAATTCGAAAACCCTAATTTACGTGAGTTCTAGTGTAGGATACACCCTCCAATTTAAAGAGCGATGAGTGTGCTCTCCAGACTTGTGGTATTTTTCTTTCCTTTGAAATAAATTTTGCATGGACTCCGGAGCTAAACACAACTTAATCGGGGTGAGGAGTACACGATTAAAATATATTTTACCCCATTAAATTCGAAAACCCTAATTTACGTGAGTTCTAGTGTAGGATACACCCTCCAATTTAAAGAGCGATGAGTGTGCTCTCCAGACTTGTGGTATTTTTCTTTCCTTGAAATAATTTTGCATGGACTCCGGAGCTAAACACAACTTTAATCGGGGTGAGGAGTACACGATTAAAATATATTTTACTCCCATTAAATTCGAAAACCCTAATTTACATGAGTTCTAGTGTAGGATACACCCTCCAACTTAAAGAGCGATGAGTGTGCTCTCCAGACTTGTGGTATTTTTCTTTCCTTGAAATAAATTTTGCATGGACTCCGGAGCTAAACACAACTTTAATCGGGGTGAGGAGTACACGATTAAATATATTTTACTCCCATTAAATTCGAAAACCTAATTTACTGAGTTCTAGTGTAGGATACACCCTCCAACTTAAAGAGCGATGAGTGTGCTCTCCAGACTTGTGTATTTTTCTTTCTTGAAATAATTTTGCATGGACTCCGGAGCTAAACACAACTTAATCGGGGTGAGGAGTACACGATTAAAATATATTTTACCCCATTAAATTCGAAAACCCTAATTTACGTGAGTTCTAGTGTAGGATACACCCTCCAATTTAAAGAGCGATGAGTGTGCTCTCCAGACTTGTGGTATTTTTCTTTCCTTGAAATAAATTTTGCATGGACTCCGGAGCTAAACACAACTTTAATCGGGGTGAGGAGTACACGATTAAAATATATTTTACCCCATTAAATTCGAAAACCCTAATTTACTGAGTTCTAGTGTAGGATACACCCTCCAATTTAAAGAGCGATGAGTGTGCTCTCCAGACTTGTGGTATTTTTCTTTCCTTTGAAATAAATTTTGCATGGACTCCGGAGCTAAACACAACTTAATCGGGGTGAGGAGTACACGATTAAAATATATTTTACTCCCATTAAATTCGAAAACCTAATTTACTGAGTTCTAGTGTAGGATACACCCTCCAATTAAAGAGCGATGAGTGTGCTCTCCAGACTTGTGGTATTTTTCTTTCCTTGAAAAAATTTTGCATGGACTCCGGAGCTAAACACAACTTTAATCGGGGTGAGGAGTACACGATTAAAATATATTTTACTCCCATTAAATTCGAAAACCTAATTTACGTGAGTTCTAGTGTAGGATACACCCTCCAATTAAAGAGCGATGAGTGTGCTCTCCAGACTTGTGGTATTTTTCTTTCCTTGAAATAATTTTGCATGGACTCCGGAGCTAAACACAACTTTAATCGGGGTGAGGAGTACACGATTAAAATATATTTTACTCCCATTAAATTCGAAAACCCTAATTTACATGAGTTCTAGTGTAGGATACACCCTCCAATTAAAGAGCGATGAGTGTGCTCTCCAGACTTGTGGTATTTTTCTTTCCTTTGAAATAAATTTTGCATGGACTCCGGAGCTAAACACAACTTTAATCGGGGTGAGGAGTACACGATTAAAATATATTTTACTCCCATTAAATTCGAAAACCTAATTTACGTGAGTTCTAGTGTAGGATACACCCTCCAATTTAAAGAGCGATGAGTGTGCTCTCCAGACTTGTGGTATTTTTCTTTCCTTTGAAATAAATTTTGCATGGACTCCGGAGCTAAACACAACTTTAATCGGGGTGAGGAGTACACGATTAAAATATATTTTACTCCCATTAAATTCGAAAACCCTAATTTACTGAGTTCTAGTGTAGGATACACCCTCCAACTTAAAGAGCGATGAGTGTGCTCTCCAGACTTGTGGTATTTTTCTTTCCTTTGAAATAAATTTTGCATGGACTCCGGAGCTAAACACAACTTTAATCGGGGTGAGGAGTACACGATTAAAATATATTTTACTCCCATTAAATTCGAAAACCCTAATTTACGTGAGTTCTAGTGTAGGATACACCTCCAATTTAAAGAGCGATGAGTGTGCTCTCCAGACTTGTGGTATTTTCTTTCTTGAAATAATTTTGCATGGACTCCGGAGCTAAACACAACTTAATCGGGGTGAGGAGTACACGATTAAAATATATTTTACTCCCATTAAATTCGAAAACCTAATTTACTGAGTTCTAGTGTAGGATACACCCTCCAATTAAAGAGCGATGAGTGTGCTCTCCAGACTTGTGGTATTTTTCTTTCTTAAATAAATTTTGCATGGACTCCGGAGCTAAACACAACTTAATCGGGGTGAGGAGTACACGATTAAAATATATTTTACTCCCATTAAATTCGAAAACCTAATTTACTGAGTTCTAGTGTAGGATACACCCTCCAATTAAAGAGCGATGAGTGTGCTCTCCAGACTTGTGGTATTTTTCTTTCCTTTGAAATAAATTTTGCATGGACTCCGGAGCTAAACACAACTTTAATCGGGTGAGGAGTACACGATTAAAATATATTTTACTCCCATTAAATTCGAAAACCTAATTTACTGAGTTCTAGTGTAGGATACACCCTCCAATTAAAGAGCGATGAGTGTGCTCTCCAGACTTGTGGTATTTTTCTTTCCTTGAAATAAATTTTGCATGGACTCCGGAGCTAAACACAACCTTAATCGGGGTGAGGAGTACACGATTAAAATATATTTTACCCCATTAAATTCGAAAACCCTAATTTACGTGAGTTCTAGTGTAGGATACACCCTCCAATTTAAAGAGCGATGAGTGTGCTCTCCAGACTTGTGGTATTTTTCTTTCCTTTGAAATAAATTTTGCATGGACTCCGGAGCTAAACACAACTTTAATCGGGGTGAGGAGTACACGATTAAAATATATTTTACTCCCATTAAATTCGAAAACCCTAATTTACTTGAGTTCTAGTGTAGGATACACCCTCCAACTTAAAGAGCGATGAGTGTGCTCTCCAGACTTGTGGTATTTTTCTTTCCTTGAAATAATTTTGCATGGACTCCGGAGCTAAACACAACTTAATCGGGGTGAGGAGTACACGATTAAAATATATTTTACTCCCATTAAATTCGAAAACCCTAATTTACTGAGTTCTAGTGTAGGATACACCCTCCAATTTAAAGAGCGATGAGTGTGCTCTCCAGACTTGTGGTATTTTTCTTTCCTTTGAAATAAATTTTGCATGGACTCCGGAGCTAAACACAACTTTAATCGGGGTGAGGAGTACACGATTAAAATATATTTTACTCCCATTAAATTCGAAAACCCTAATTTACGTGAGTTCTAGTGTAGGATACACCCTCCAATTTAAAGAGCGATGAGTGTGCTCTCCAGACTTGTGGTATTTTTCTTTCCTTTGAAATAAATTTTGCATGGACTCCGGAGCTAAACACAACTTAATCGGGGTGAGGAGTACACGATTAAAATATATTTTACTCCCATTAAATTCGAAAACCTAATTTACGTGAGTTCTAGTGTAGGATACACCCTCCAATTAAAGAGCGATGAGTGTGCTCTCCAGACTTGTGGTATTTTTCTTTCCTTTGAAATAAATTTTGCATGGACTCCGGAGCTAAACACAACTTTAATCGGGGTGAGGAGTACACGATTAAAATATATTTTACTCCCATTAAATTCGAAAACCCTAATTTACGTGAGTTCTAGTGTAGGATACACCCTCCAATTAAAGAGCGATGAGTGTGCTCTCCAGACTTGTGGTATTTTTCTTTCCTTGAAATAAATTTTGCATGGACTCCGGAGCTAAACACAACTTAATCGGGGTGAGGAGTACACGATTAAAATATATTTTACTCCCATTAAATTCGAAAACCTAATTTACTGAGTTCTAGTGTAGGATACACCCTCCAATTAAAGAGCGATGAGTGTGCTCTCCAGACTTGTGGTATTTTTCTTTCCTTTGAAATAAATTTTGCATGGACTCCGAGCTAAACACAACTTAATCGGGGTGAGGAGTACACGATTAAAATATATTTTACTCCCATTAAATTCGAAAACCCTAATTTACTGAGTTCTAGTGTAGGATACACCCTCCAACTTAAAGAGCGATGAGTGTGCTCTCCAGACTTGTGGTATTTTTCTTTCCTTTGAAATAAATTTTGCATGGACTCCGGAGCTAAACACAACTTAATCGGGGTGAGGAGTACACGATTAAAATATATTTTACTCCCATTAAATTCGAAAACCTAATTTACTGAGTTCTAGTGTAGGATACACCCTCCAATTAAAGAGCGATGAGTGTGCTCTCCAGACTTGTGGTATTTTTCTTTCCTGAAATAAATTTTGCATGGACTCCGGAGCTAAACACAACTTAATCGGGGTGAGGAGTACACGATTAAAATATATTTTACCCCATTAAATTCGAAAACCCTAATTTACTGAGTTCTAGTGTAGGATACACCCTCCAATTTAAAGAGCGATGAGTGTGCTCTCCAGACTTGTGGTATTTTTCTTTCCTTTGAAATAAATTTTGCATGGACTCCGGAGCTAAACACAACTTTAATCGGGGTGAGGAGTACACGATTAAAATATATTTTACTCCCATTAAATTCGAAAACCTAATTTACTGAGTTCTAGTGTAGGATACACCCTCCAACTTAAAGAGCGATGAGTGTGCTCTCCAGACTTGTGGTATTTTTCTTTCCTTTGAAATAAATTTTGCATGGACTCCGGAGCTAAACACAACTTTAATCGGGGTGAGGAGTACACGATTAAAATATATTTTACTCCCATTAAATTCGAAAACCCTAATTTACTGAGTTCTAGTGTAGGATACACCCTCCAATTAAAGAGCGATGAGTGTGCTCTCCAGACTTGTGGTATTTTTCTTTCCTTTGAAATAAATTTTGCATGGACTCCGGAGCTAAACACAACTTTAATCGGGGTGAGGAGTACACGATTAAAATATATTTTACCCCATTAAATTCGAAAACCCTAATTTACGTGAGTTCTAGTGTAGGATACACCCTCCAATTTAAAGAGCGATGAGTGTGCTCTCCAGACTTGTGGTATTTTTCTTTCCTTTGAAATAAATTTTGCATGGACTCCGGAGCTAAACACAACTTTAATCGGGGTGAGGAGTACACGATTAAAATATATTTTACTCCCATTAAATTCGAAAACCTAATTTACATGAGTTCTAGTGTAGGATACACCCTCCAATTAAAGAGCGATGAGTGTGCTCTCCAGACTTGTGGTATTTTTCTTTCCTTTGAAATAAATTTTGCATGGACTCCGGAGCTAAACACAACTTTAATCGGGGTGAGGAGTACACGATTAAAATATATTTTACTCCCATTAAATTCGAAAACCCTAATTTACGTGAGTTCTAGTGTAGGATACACCCTCCAATTTAAAGAGCGATGAGTGTGCTCTCCAGACTTGTGGTATTTTTCTTTCCTTGAAATAAATTTTGCATGGACTCCGGAGCTAAACACAACTTTAATCGGGGTGAGGAGTACACGATTAAAATATATTTTACTCCCATTAAATTCGAAAACCCTAATTTACTGAGTTCTAGTGTAGGATACACCCTCCAACTTAAAGAGCGATGAGTGTGCTCTCCAGACTTGTGGTATTTTTCTTTCCTTGAAATAAATTTTGCATGGACTCCGGAGCTAAACACAACTTAATCGGGGTGAGGAGTACACGATTAAAATATATTTTACTCCCATTAAATTCGAAAACCTAATTTACTGAGTTCTAGTGTAGGATACACCCTCCAATTTAAAGAGCGATGAGTGTGCTCTCCAGACTTGTGGTATTTTTCTTTCCTTTGAAATAAATTTTGCATGGACTCCGGAGCTAAACACAACTTTAATCGGGGTGAGGAGTACACGATTAAAATATATTTTACTCCCATTAAATTCGAAAACCCTAATTTACTGAGTTCTAGTGTAGGATACACCCTCCAACTTAAAGAGCGATGAGTGTGCTCTCCAGACTTGTGGTATTTTTCTTTCCTTAAAATAAATTTTGCATGGACTCCGGAGCTAAACACAACTTAATCGGGGTGAGGAGTACACGATTAAAATATATTTTACTCCCATTAAATTCGAAAACCTAATTTACGTGAGTTCTAGTGTAGGATACACCCTCCAATTAAAGAGCGATGAGTGTGCTCTCCAGACTTGTGGTATTTTTCTTTCCTTGAAATAAATTTTGCATGGACTCCGGAGCTAAACACAACTTTAATCGGGGTGAGGAGTACACGATTAAAATATATTTTACTCCCATTAAATTCGAAAACCTAATTTACTGAGTTCTAGTGTAGGATACACCCTCCAACTTAAAGAGCGATGAGTGTGCTCTCCAGACTTGTGGTATTTTTCTTTCCTTGAAATAAATTTTGCATGGACTCCGGAGCTAAACACAACTTTAATCGGGGTGAGGAGTACACGATTAAAATATATTTTACTCCCATTAAATTCGAAAACCTAATTTACGTGAGTTCTAGTGTAGGATACACCCTCCAATTTAAAGAGCGATGAGTGTGCTCTCCAGACTTGTGGTATTTTTCTTTCCTTTGAAATAAATTTTGCATGGACTCCGGAGCTAAACACAACTTTAATCGGGGTGAGGAGTACACGATTAAAATATATTTTACTCCCATTAAATTCGAAAACCTAATTTACATGAGTTCTAGTGTAGGATACACCCTCCAACTTAAAGAGCGATGAGTGTGCTCTCCAGACTTGTGGTATTTTTCTTTCCTGAAATAAATTTTGCATGGACTCCGGAGCTAAACACAACTTTAATCGGGGTGAGGAGTACACGATTAAAATATATTTTACCCCATTAAATTCGAAAACCCTAATTTACGTGAGTTCTAGTGTAGGATACACCCTCCAATTTAAAGAGCGATGAGTGTGCTCTCCAGACTTGTGGTATTTTTCTTTCCTTTGAAATAAATTTTGCATGGACTCCGGAGCTAAACACAACTTTAATCGGGGTGAGGAGTACACGATTAAAATATATTTTACTCCCATTAAATTCGAAAACCCTAATTTACATGAGTTCTAGTGTAGGATACACCCTCCAACTTAAAGAGCGATGAGTGTGCTCTCCAGACTTGTGGTATTTTTCTTTCCTTTGAAATAAATTTTGCATGGACTCCGGAGCTAAACACAACTTTAATCGGGGTGAGGAGTACACGATTAAAATATATTTTACTCCCATTAAATTCGAAAACCTAATTTACTGAGTTCTAGTGTAGGATACACCCTCCAATTAAAGAGCGATGAGTGTGCTCTCCAGACTTGTGGTATTTTTCTTTCTGAAATAAATTTTGCATGGACTCCGGAGCTAAACACAACTTAATCGGGGTGAGGAGTACACGATTAAAATATATTTTACTCCCATTAAATTCGAAAACCTAATTTACTGAGTTCTAGTGTAGGATACACCCTCCAACTTAAAGAGCGATGAGTGTGCTCTCCAGACTTGTGGTATTTTTCTTTCCTTGAAATAATTTTGCATGGACTCCGGAGCTAAACACAACTTTAATCGGGGTGAGGAGTACACGATTAAAATATATTTTACTCCCATTAAATTCGAAAACCTAATTTACGTGAGTTCTAGTGTAGGATACACCCTCCAATTTAAAGAGCGATGAGTGTGCTCTCCAGACTTGTGGTATTTTTCTTTCCTTTGAAATAAATTTTGCATGGACTCCGGAGCTAAACACAACTTTAATCGGGGTGAGGAGTACACGATTAAAATATATTTTACTCCCATTAAATTCGAAAACCCTAATTTACTGAGTTCTAGTGTAGGATACACCCTCCAACTTAAAGAGCGATGAGTGTGCTCTCCAGACTTGTGGTATTTTTCTTTCCTTGAAATAAATTTTGCATGGACTCCGGAGCTAAACACAACTTTAATCGGGGTGAGGAGTACACGATTAAAATATATTTTACCCCATTAAATTCGAAAACCCTAATTTACTGAGTTCTAGTGTAGGATACACCCTCCAATTAAAGAGCGATGAGTGTGCTCTCCAGACTTGTGGTATTTTTCTTTCCTTTGAAATAAATTTTGCATGGACTCCGGAGCTAAACACAACTTTAATCGGGGTGAGGAGTACACGATTAAAATATATTTTACTCCCATTAAATTCGAAAACCTAATTTACTGAGTTCTAGTGTAGGATACACCCTCCAATTAAAGAGCGATGAGTGTGCTCTCCAGACTTGTGGTATTTTTCTTTCCTTGAAATAAATTTTGCATGGACTCGGAGCTAAACACAACTTTAATCGGGGTGAGGAGTACACGATTAAAATATATTTTACCCCATTAAATTCGAAAACCCTAATTTACGTGAGTTCTAGTGTAGGATACACCCTCCAATTTAAAGAGCGATGAGTGTGCTCTCCAGACTTGTGGTATTTTTCTTTCCTTTGAAATAAATTTTGCATGGACTCCGGAGCTAAACACAACTTTAATCGGGGTGAGGAGTACACGATTAAAATATATTTTACTCCCATTAAATTCGAAAACCTAATTTACTGAGTTCTAGTGTAGGATACACCCTCCAATTAAAGAGCGATGAGTGTGCTCTCCAGACTTGTGGTATTTTTCTTTCCTTGAAATAAATTTTGCATGGACTCCGGAGCTAAACACAACTTTAATCGGGGTGAGGAGTACACGATTAAAATATATTTTACTCCCATTAAATTCGAAAACCCTAATTTACTGAGTTCTAGTGTAGGATACACCCTCCAACTTAAAGAGCGATGAGTGTGCTCTCCAGACTTGTGGTATTTTTCTTTCCTTGAAATAAATTTTGCATGGACTCCGGAGCTAAACACAACTTAATCGGGGTGAGGAGTACACGATTAAAATATATTTTACTCCCATTAAATTCGAAAACCCTAATTTACTGAGTTCTAGTGTAGGATACACCCTCCAATTTAAAGAGCGATGAGTGTGCTCTCCAGACTTGTGGTATTTTTCTTTCCTTTGAAATAAATTTTGCATGGACTCCGGAGCTAAACACAACTTTAATCGGGGTGAGGAGTACACGATTAAAATATATTTTACTCCCATTAAATTCGAAAACCCTAATTTACTGAGTTCTAGTGTAGGATACACCCTCCAACTTAAAGAGCGATGAGTGTGCTCTCCAGACTTGTGGTATTTTTCTTTCCTTTGAAATAAATTTTGCATGGACTCCGGAGCTAAACACAACTTTAATCGGGGTGAGGAGTACACGATTAAAATATATTTTACTCCCATTAAATTCGAAAACCCTAATTTACTGAGTTCTAGTGTAGGATACACCCTCCAATTAAAGAGCGATGAGTGTGCTCTCCAGACTTGTGGTATTTTTCTTTCCTTGAAATAAATTTTGCATGGACTCCGGAGCTAAACACAACTTAATCGGGGTGAGGAGTACACGATTAAAATATATTTTACCCCATTAAATTCGAAAACCCTAATTTACGTGAGTTCTAGTGTAGGATACACCCTCCAATTTAAAGAGCGATGAGTGTGCTCTCCAGACTTGTGGTATTTTTCTTTCCTTTGAAATAAATTTTGCATGGACTCCGGAGCTAAACACAACTTTAATCGGGGTGAGGAGTACACGATTAAAATATATTTTACTCCCATTAAATTCGAAAACCCTAATTTACTGAGTTCTAGTGTAGGATACACCCTCCAATTAAAGAGCGATGAGTGTGCTCTCCAGACTTGTGGTATTTTTCTTTCCTTGAAATAAATTTTGCATGGACTCCGGAGCTAAACACAACTTTAATCGGGGTGAGGAGTACACGATTAAAATATATTTTACTCCCATTAAATTCGAAAACCCTAATTTACTGAGTTCTAGTGTAGGATACACCCTCCAACTTAAAGAGCGATGAGTGTGCTCTCCAGACTTGTGGTATTTTTCTTTCCTTTGAAATAAATTTTGCATGGACTCCGGAGCTAAACACAACTTTAATCGGGGTGAGGAGTACACGATTAAAATATATTTTACTCCCATTAAATTCGAAAACCTAATTTACTGAGTTCTAGTGTAGGATACACCCTCCAATTAAAGAGCGATGAGTGTGCTCTCCAGACTTGTGGTATTTTTCTTTCCTTTGAAATAAATTTTGCATGGACTCCGGAGCTAAACACAACTTTAATCGGGGTGAGGAGTACACGATTAAAATATATTTTACTCCCATTAAATTCGAAAACCTAATTTACTGAGTTCTAGTGTAGGATACACCCTCCAACTTAAAGAGCGATGAGTGTGCTCTCCAGACTTGTGGTATTTTTCTTTCCTTTGAAATAAATTTTGCATGGACTCCGGAGCTAAACACAACTTTAATCGGGGTGAGGAGTACACGATTAAAATATATTTTACTCCCATTAAATTCGAAAACCTAATTTACGTGAGTTCTAGTGTAGGATACACCCTCCAATTAAAGAGCGATGAGTGTGCTCTCCAGACTTGTGGTATTTTTCTTTCCTTGAAATAATTTTGCATGGACTCCGGAGCTAAACACAACTTAATCGGGGTGAGGAGTACACGATTAAAATATATTTTACTCCCATTAAATTCGAAAACCCTAATTTACGTGAGTTCTAGTGTAGGATACACCCTCCAATTAAAGAGCGATGAGTGTGCTCTCCAGACTTGTGGTATTTTTCTTTCCTTTGAAATAAATTTTGCATGGACTCCGGAGCTAAACACAACTTTAATCGGGGTGAGGAGTACACGATTAAAATATATTTTACTCCCATTAAATTCGAAAACCCTAATTTACTGAGTTCTAGTGTAGGATACACCCTCCAACTTAAAGAGCGATGAGTGTGCTCTCCAGACTTGTGGTATTTTTCTTTCCTTGAAATAAATTTTGCATGGACTCCGGAGCTAAACACAACTTTAATCGGGGTGAGGAGTACACGATTAAAATATATTTTACTCCCATTAAATTCGAAAACCCTAATTTACGTGAGTTCTAGTGTAGGATACACCCTCCAATTTAAAGAGCGATGAGTGTGCTCTCCAGACTTGTGGTATTTTTCTTTCCTTTGAAATAAATTTTGCATGGACTCCGGAGCTAAACACAACTTTAATCGGGGTGAGGAGTACACGATTAAAATATATTTTACTCCCATTAAATTCGAAAACCCTAATTTACTGAGTTCTAGTGTAGGATACACCCTCCAACTTAAAGAGCGATGAGTGTGCTCTCCAGACTTGTGGTATTTTTCTTTCCTTTGAAATAAATTTTGCATGGACTCCGGAGCTAAACACAACTTTAATCGGGGTGAGGAGTACACGATTAAAATATATTTTACTCCCATTAAATTCGAAAACCTAATTTACTGAGTTCTAGTGTAGGATACACCCTCCAATTTAAAGAGCGATGAGTGTGCTCTCCAGACTTGTGGTATTTTTCTTTCCTTGAAATAAATTTTGCATGGACTCCGGAGCTAAACACAACTTTAATCGGGGTGAGGAGTACACGATTAAAATATATTTTACTCCCATTAAATTCGAAAACCCTAATTTACTGAGTTCTAGTGTAGGATACACCCTCCAATTAAAGAGCGATGAGTGTGCTCTCCAGACTTGTGGTATTTTTCTTTCCTTTGAAATAAATTTTGCATGGACTCCGGAGCTAAACACAACTTTAATCGGGGTGAGGAGTACACGATTAAAATATATTTTACTCCCATTAAATTCGAAAACCCTAATTTACTGAGTTCTAGTGTAGGATACACCCTCCAACTTAAAGAGCGATGAGTGTGCTCTCCAGACTTGTGGTATTTTTCTTTCCTTGAAATAAATTTTGCATGGACTCCGGAGCTAAACACAACTTTAATCGGGGTGAGGAGTACACGATTAAAATATATTTTACTCCCATTAAATTCGAAAACCCTAATTTACTGAGTTCTAGTGTAGGATACACCCTCCAACTTAAAGAGCGATGAGTGTGCTCTCCAGACTTGTGGTATTTTTCTTTCCTTTGAAATAAATTTTGCATGGACTCCGGAGCTAAACACAACTTTAATCGGGGTGAGGAGTACACGATTAAAATATATTTTACTCCCATTAAATTCGAAAACCCTAATTTACATGAGTTCTAGTGTAGGATACACCCTCCAACTTAAAGAGCGATGAGTGTGCTCTCCAGACTTGTGGTATTTTTCTTTCCTTGAAATAAATTTTGCATGGACTCCGGAGCTAAACACAACTTTAATCGGGGTGAGGAGTACACGATTAAAATATATTTTACTCCCATTAAATTCGAAAACCCTAATTTACTGAGTTCTAGTGTAGGATACACCCTCCAACTTAAAGAGCGATGAGTGTGCTCTCCAGACTTGTGGTATTTTTCTTTCCTTGAAATAAATTTTGCATGGACTCCGGAGCTAAACACAACTTTAATCGGGGTGAGGAGTACACGATTAAAATATATTTTACTCCCATTAAATTCGAAAACCCTAATTTACTGAGTTCTAGTGTAGGATACACCCTCCAATTAAAGAGCGATGAGTGTGCTCTCCAGACTTGTGGTATTTTTCTTTCCTTGAAATAAATTTTGCATGGACTCCGGAGCTAAACACAACTTTAATCGGGGTGAGGAGTACACGATTAAAATATATTTTACTCCCATTAAATTCGAAAACCCTAATTTACATGAGTTCTAGTGTAGGATACACCCTCCAACTTAAAGAGCGATGAGTGTGCTCTCCAGACTTGTGGTATTTTTCTTTCCTTTGAAATAAATTTTGCATGGACTCCGGAGCTAAACACAACTTTAATCGGGGTGAGGAGTACACGATTAAAATATATTTTACTCCCATTAAATTCGAAAACCTAATTTACTGAGTTCTAGTGTAGGATACACCCTCCAACTTAAAGAGCGATGAGTGTGCTCTCCAGACTTGTGGTATTTTTCTTTACTAAAATGAATTTTGCATGGACTCCGGAGCTAAACACAACTTTAATCGGGGTGAGGAGTACACGATTAAAATATATTTTACTCCCATTAAATTCGAAAACCCTAATTTACTGAGTTCTAGTGTAGGATACACCCTCCAACTTAAAGAGCGATGAGTGTGCTCTCCAGACTTGTGGTATTTTTCTTTCCTTGAAATAAATTTTGCATGGACTCCGGAGCTAAACACAACTTAATCGGGGTGAGGAGTACACGATTAAAATATATTTTACCCCATTAAATTCGAAAACCCTAATTTACGTGAGTTCTAGTGTAGGATACACCCTCCAATTTAAAGAGCGATGAGTGTGCTCTCCAGACTTGTGGTATTTTTCTTTCCTTTGAAATAAATTTTGCATGGACTCCGGAGCTAAACAAACTTTAATCGGGGTGAGGAGTACACGATTAAAATATATTTTACTCCCATTAAATTCGAAAACCCTAATTTACTGAGTTCTAGTGTAGGATACACCCTCCAACCTAAAGAGCGATGAGTGTGCTCTCCAGACTTGTGGTATTTTTCTTTACTAAAAATGAATTTTGCATGGACTTCGGAGCTAAACACAACCTTAATCGGGGTGAGGAGTACACGATTAAAATATATTTTACCCCATTAAATTCGAAAACCTAATTTACTGAGTTCTAGTGTAGGATACACCCTCCAATTTAAAGAGCGATGAGTGTGCTCTCCAGACTTGTGGTATTTTTCTTTCCTTTGAAATAAATTTTGCATGGACTCCGGAGCTAAACACAACTTTAATCGGGGTGAGGAGTACACGATTAAAATATATTTTACTCCCATTAAATTCGAAAACCCTAATTTACTGAGTTCTAGTGTAGGATACACCCTCCAACTTAAAGAGCGATGAGTGTGCTCTCCAGACTTGTGGTATTTTTCTTTCCTTTGAAATAAATTTTGCATGGACTCCGGAGCTAAACACAACTTTAATCGGGGTGAGGAGTACACGATTAAAATATATTTTACTCCATTAAATTCGAAAACCCTAATTTACATGAGTTCTAGTGTAGGATACACCCTCCAACTTAAAGAGCGATGAGTGTGCTCTCCAGACTTGTGCTATTTTTCTTTACTAAAAATGAATTTTGCATGGACTCGGAGCTAAACACAACCTTAATCGGGGTGAGGAGTACACGATTAAAATATATTTTACCCCATTAAATTCGAAAACCCTAATTTACGTGAGTTTAGTGTAGGATACACCCTCCAATTTAAAGAGCGATGAGTGTGCTCTCCAGACTTGTGGTATTTTTCTTTCCTTTGAAATAAATTTTGCATGGACTCCGGAGCTAAACAAACTTTAATCGGGGTGAGGAGTACACGATTAAAATATATTTTACTTCCCATTAAATTCGAAAACCCTAATTTACTGGTTCTAGTGTAGGATACACCCTCCAACTTAAAGAGCGATGAGTGTGCTCTAGACTTGTGCTATTTTTCTTTACTAAAATGAATTTTGCATGGACTCGGAGATAAACACAACCTTAATCGGGGTGAGGAGACACGATTAAAATATATTTTACCCCATTAAATTCAAAACTCTAATTTACATGAGTTCTAGTGTAGGATACACCCTCCAATTTAAAGAGCGATGAGTGTGCTCTCAGACTTGTGGTATTTTTCTTTCCTTTGAAATAAATTTTGCATGGACTCCGGAGCTAAACACAACTTTAATCGGGGTGAGGAGTACACGATTAAAATATATTTTACTCCCATTAAATTCGAAAACCCTAATTTACATGAGTTCTAGTGTAGGATACACCCTCCAACTTAAAGAGCGATGAGTGTGCTCTCCAGACTTGTGGTATTTTTCTTTCCTTTGAAATAAATTTTGTATGGACTCCGGAGCTAAACATAACTTTAATCGGGGTGAGGAGTACACGATTAAAATATATTTTACTCCCATTAAATTCGAAAACCCTAATTTACTGAGTTCTAGTGTAGGATACACCCTCCAACTAAAGAGCGATGAGTGTGCTCTCCAGACTTGTGCTATTTTTCTTGACTAGAAATGAATTTTGCATGGACTTGGAGCTAAACACAACATTAATCGGGGTGAGGAGTACACGATTAAAATATATTTTACTCCCATTAAATTCGAAAATCCTAATTTACTGAGTTCTAGTGAGGATACCCCTCCAACCTAAAGAGCGATGAGTGTGCTCTCCAGACTTGTGGTATTTTTTTCCTTTGAAATAAATTTTGCATGAACTCCGGAGCTAAACACAACTTTAATCGGGGTGAGGAGTACACGATTAAAATATATTTTACTCCCATTAAATTCGAAAACCCTAATTTACTGAGTTCTAGTGTAGGATACACCCTCCAACTTAAAGAGCGATGAGTGTGCTCTCCAGACTTGTGGTATTTTTCTTTCCTTTGAAATAAATTTTGCATGGACTCCGGAGCTAAACACAACTTTAATCGAGGTGAGGAGTACACGATTAAAATATATTTTACTCCCATTAAATTCGAAAACCCTAATTTGCATGAGTTCTAGTTAGGATACACCCTCCAACTTAAAGAGCGATAAGTGTGCTCTCCAGACTTGTGGTATTTTTCTTTACTCAAAAATGAATTTTGCATGGACTCCGAGCTAAACACAACCTTAATAGGGTGAGGAGTACATGATTAAAATATATTTTACTCCCATTAAATTCGAAAACCCAATTTATGTGAGTTCTAGTGTAGGATACACCCTCCAATTTAAAGAACAATGAGTGTGCTCTCCAGACTTGTGGTATTTTTCTTTCCTTTGAAATAAATTTTGTATGGACTCCGGAGCTAAACACAACTTTAATCAGGGTGAGGAGTACACGATTAAAATATATTTTACTCCCATTAAATTCGAAAACCCTAATTTACATGAGTTCAGTGTAGGATACACCCTCCAACTTAAAGAGCGATGAGTGTGCTCTCTAGATTGTGGTATTTTTTTTCCTTTGAAATAAATTTTGCATGGACTCCGGAGCTAAACACAACTTTAATCGAGGTGAGGAGTACACGATTAAAATATATTTTACTCCCGTTAAATTCGAAAATCCTAATTTACTTGAGTTCTAGTGTAGGATACACCCTCCAACTAAAGAGCGATGAGTGTGCTCTCCAGACTTGTGCTATTTTTCTTGACTAAAATAAATTTTGCATGGACTCCGGAGCTAAACACAACTTTAATCGGGGTGAGGAGTACACGATTAAAATATATTTTACTCCCATTAAATTCGAAAATCCTAATTTACTTGAGTTCTAGTGTAGGATACACCCTCCAACCTAAAGAGCGATGAGTGTGCTCTCCAGACTTGTGCTATTTTTCTTGACTAAAAATGATTTTGCATGGACTTCAAGCTAAACACAACCTTAATCGAGGTGAGGAGCACACAATTAAAATATATTTTACCCCATTAAATTCGAAAACCCTAATTTACGTGAGTTCTAGTGTAGGATACACCCTCCAATTTAAAGAGCGATGAGTGTGCTCTCCAGACTTGTGGTATTTTTCTTTCCTTTGAAATAAATTTTGCATGGACTCCGGAGCTAAACATAACTTTAATCGGGGTGAGGAGTACACGATTAAAATATATGTTACTTCCATTAAATTCGAAAACCCTAATTTACATGGTTCTAGTGTAGGATACACCCTCCAACCTAAAGAGCGATGAGTGTGCTCTATAGACTTGTGCTATTTTTCTTTATAAAATGAATTTTGCATGGACTTCGGAGATAAACACAACCTTAATCGGGGTGAGGAGAACACGATTAAAATATATTTTACCCCATTAAATTCAAAACTCTAATTTACATGAGTTCTAGTGTAGGATACAACCTCCAATTTAAAGAGCGATGAGTGTGCTCTCAAGACTTGTGGTATTTTTCTTTCCTTTGAAATAAATTTTGCATGGACTCCGGAGCTAAACACAACTTTAATCGGGGTGAGGAGTACACGATTAAAATATATTTTACTCCCATTAAATTCGAAAACCCTAATTTACATGAGTTCTAGTGTAGGATACACCCTCCAACTTAAAGAGCGATGAGTGTGCTCTCCAGACTTGTGGTATTTTTCTTTCCTTTGAAATAAATTTTGCATGGACTCCGGAGCTAAACGTAACTTTAATCGGGGTGAGGAGTACACGATTAAAATATATTTTACTTCATTAAATTCGAAAACCCTAATTTACATGAGTTCTAGTGTAGGATACACCCTCCAACCTAAAGAGCGATGAGTGTGCTCTCCAGACTTGTGCTATTTTTCTTTACTAAAAAATGAATTTTGCATGGACTTCGGAGCTAAACACAACCTTAATCGGGGAGAGGAGTACACGATTAAAATATATTTTACCCCATTAAATTCGAAAACGCTAATTTACGTGAGTTATAGTGTAGGATACACCCTCCAATTTAAAGAGCGATGAGTGTGCTCTTTAGACTTGTGGTATTTTTCTTTCCTTTGAAATAAATTTTGCATGGACTCCGGAGCTAAACATAACTTTAATCGGGGTAAGGAGTACACGATTAAAATATATGTTACTTCCATTAAATTCGAAAACCCTAATTTACATGGTTCTAGTGTAGGTACACCCTCCAACCTAAAGAGCGATGAGTGTGCTCTATAGACTTGTGCTATTTTTCTTTACTAAAAGATGAATTTTGCATGGACTTCGGAGACTAAACACAACCTTAATCGGGGTGAGGAGAACACGATTAAAATATATTTTACCCCATTAAATTCAAAAACTCTAATTTACATGAGTTCTAGTGTAGGATACAACCTCCAATTTAAAGAGCGATGAGTGTGCTCTCAAGACTTGTGGTATTTTTCTTTCCTTTGAAATAAATTTTGCATGGACTCCGGAGCTAAACACAACTTTAATCGGGGTGAGGAGTACACGATTAAAATATATTTTACTCCCATTAAATTCGAAAACCCTAATTTACATGAGTTCTAGTGTAGGATACACCCTCCAACTTAAAGAGCGATGAGTGTGCTCTCCAGACTTGTGGTATTTTTCTTTCCTTTGAAATAAATTTTGCATGGACTCCGGAGCTAAACGTAACTTTAATCGGGGTGAGGAGTACACGATTAAAATATATGATACTTCATTAAATTCGAAAACCCTAATTTACATGAGTTCTAGTGTAGGATGCACCCTCCAACCTAAAGAGCGATGAGTGTGCTCTATAGACTTGTGCTATTTTTCTTTACTAAAAGATGAATTTTGCATGGACTTCGGAGATAAACACAACCTTAATCGGGGTGAGGAGTACACGATTAAAATATATTTTACCCCATTAAATTCAAAACTCTAATTTACATGAGTTCTAGTGTAGGATACAACCTCCAATTTAAAGAGCGATGAGTGTGCTCTCAAGACTTGTGGTATTTTTCTTTCCTTTGAAATAAATTTTGCATGGACTCCGGAGCTAAACACAACTTTAATCGGGTGAGGAGTACACGATTAAAATATATTTTACTCCCATTAAATTCGAAAACCCTAATTTACATGAGTTCCAGTGTAGGATACACCCTCCAACTTAAAGAGCGATGAGTGTGCTCTCCAGACTTGTGGTATTTTTCTTTCCTTTGAAATAAATTTTGCATGGACTCCGGAGCTAAACATAACTTTAATCGGGGTGAGGAGTACACGATTAAAATATATTTTACTCCCATTAAATTCGAAAACCCTAATTTACTTGAGTTCTAGTGTAGGATACACCCTCCAACCTAAAGAGCGATGAGTTTGCTCTTCAGACTTGTGCTATCTTTCTTTACTAAAAATGAATTTTGCATGGACTTGGAGCTAAACACAACCTTAATCGGGGTGAGGAGTACACGATTAAAATATATTTTACCCCATTAAATTCGAAAACCCTAATTTACGTGAGTTCTAGTGTAGGATACACCCTCCAATTTAAAGAGCGATGAGTGTGCTCTCCAGACTTGTGGTATTTTTCTTTCCTTTGAAATAAATTTTGCATGGACTCCGGAGCTAAACATAACTTTAATCGGGGTGAGGAGTACACGATTAAAATATATGTTACTTCCATTAAATTCGAAAACCGTAATTTACATGAGTTCTAGTGTAGGATACACCCTCCAACTTAAAGAGCGATGAGTGTGCTCTCCAGACTTGTGGTATTTTTCTTTCCTTTGAAATAAATTTTGCATGGACTCCGGAGCTAAACACAACTTTAATCGGGGTGAGGAGTACACGATTAAAATATATTTTACTCCCATTAAATTCGAAAATCCTAATTTACATGAGTTCTAGGTAGGATACACCCTCCAACCTAAAGAGCGATGAGTGTGCTCTCCAGACTTGTGCTATTTTTCTTTACTAAAAATGAATTTTGCATGGACTTCGGAGCGAAACACAACCTTAATCGGGGAGAGGAGTACACGATTAAAATATATTTTACCCCCATTAAATTCGAAAACGCTAATTTACGTGAGTTATAGTGTAGGATACACCCTCCAATTTAAAGAGCGATGAGTGTGCTCTTCAGACTTGTGGTATTTTTCTTTCCTTTGAAATAAATTTTGCATGGACTCCGGAGCTAAACATAACTTTAATCGGGGTAAGGAGTACACGATTAAAATATATGTTACTTCCATTAAATTCGAAAACCCTAATTTACATGGGTTCTAGTGTAGGGTACACCCTCCAACCTAAAGAGCGATGAGTGTGCTCTATAGACTTGTGCTATTTTTCTTTACTAAAAGATGAATTTTGCATGGACTTCGGAGATAAACACAACCTTAATCGGGGTGAGGAGAACACGATTAAAATATATTTTACCCCCATTAAATTCAAAAACTCTAATTTACATGAGTTCTAGTGTAGGATACAACCTCCAATTTAAAGAGCGATGAGTGTGCTCTCAAGACTTGTGGTATTTTTCTTTCCTTTGAAATAAATTTTGCATGGACTCCGGAGCTAAACACAACTTTAATCCGGGTGAGGAGTACACGATTAAAATATATTTTACTCCCATTAAATTCGAAAACCCTAATTTACATGAGTTCCAGTGTAGGATACACCCTCCAACTTAAAGAGCGATGAGTGTGCTCTCCAGACTTGTGGTATTTTTCTTTCCTTTGAAATAAATTTTGCATGGACTCCGGAGCTAAACATAACTTTAATCGGGGTGAGGAGTACACGATTAAAATATATTTTACTCCCATTAAATTCGAAAACCCTAATTTACTTGAGTTCTAGTGTAGGATACACCCTCCAACCTAAAGAGCGATGAGTTTGCTCTTCAGACTTGTGCTATTTTTCTTTACTAAAAATGAATTTTGCATGGACTTTGGAGCTAAACACAACCTTAATCGGGGTGAGGAGTACACGATTAAAATATATTTTACCCCATTAAATTCGAAAACCCTAATTTACGTGAGTTCTAGTGTAGGATACACCCTCCAATTTAAAGAGCGATGAGTGTGCTCTCCAGACTTGTGGTATTTTTCTTTCCTTTGAAATAAATTTTGCATGGACTCCGGAGCTAAACATAACTTTAATCGGGGTGAGGAGTACACGATTAAAATATATGTTACTTCCATTAAATTCGAAAACCGTAATTTACATGAGTTCTAGTGTAGGATACACCCTCCAACTTAAAGAGCGATGAGTGTGCTCTCCAGACTTGTGGTATTTTTCTTTCCTTTGAAATAAATTTTGCATGGACTCCGGAGCTAAACACAACTTTAATCGGGGTGAGGAGTACACGATTAAAATATATTTTACTCCCATTAAATTCGAAAATCCTAATTTACTTGAGTTCTAGTGTAGGATACACCCTCCAACCTAAAGAGCGATGAGTGTGCTCTCCAGACTTGTGCTATTTTTCTTTACTAAAAATGAATTTTGCATGGACTTCGGAGCTAAACACAACCTTAATCGGGGTGAGGAGTACACGATTAAAATGTATTTTACCCCATTAAATTCGAAACCCTAATTTACGTGAGTTCTAGTGTAGGATACAGCCTCCAATTTAATGAGCGATGAGTGTGCTCTCTATACTTGTGGTATTTTTCTTTCCTTTGAAATAAATTTTGCATGGACTTCGGAGCTAAACACAACTTTAATCGGGGTGAGGAGTACACGATTAAAATATATTTTACTCCCATTAAATTCGAAAACCCTAATTTACATGAGTTCTAGTGTAGGATACACCCTCCAACTTAAAGAGCGATGAGTGTGCTCTCCAGAGTTGTGGTATTTTTTTTCCTTTGAATTAAATTTTGCATGGACTCCGGAGCTAAACACAACTTTAATCGAGGTGAGGAGTACACGATTAAAATATATTTTACTCCCATTAAATTCGAAAATCCTAATTTACTTGAGTTCTAGTGTAGGATACACCCTCCAACCTAAAGAGCGATGAGTGTGCTCTCCAGACTTGTGCTATTTTTCTTGACTAAAAAATGAATTTTGCATGGACTTTGGAGCTAAACACAACTTTAATCGGGGTGAGGAGTACACGATTAAAATATATTTTACTCCCATTAAATTCGAAAATCCTAATTTACTTGAGTTCTAGTGTAGGATACACCCTGCAACCTAAAGAGCGATGAGTGTGCTCTCCAGACTTGTGGTATTTTTCTTTCCTTTGAAATAAATTTTGCATGAACTCCGGAGCTAAACACAACTTTAATCGGGGTGAGGAGTACACGATTAAAATATATTTTACTCCCATTAAATTCGAAAACCCTAATTTACATGAGTTCTAGTGTAGGATACACCCTCCAACTTAAAGAGCGATAAGTGTGCTCACCAGAGTTGTGGTATTTTTTTTCCTTTGAAATAAATTTTGCATGGACTCCGGAGCTAAACACAACTTTAATCGAGGTGAGGAGTACACGATTAAAATATATTTTACTCCCATTAAATTCGAAAATCCTAATTTACTTGAGTTCTAGTGTAGGATACACCCTCCAACCTAAAGAGCGATGAGTGTGCTCTCCAGACTTGTGCTATTTTTCTTGACTAAGAAATGAATTTTGCATGGACTTTGGAGCTAAACACAACTTTAATCGGGGTGAGGAGTACACGATTAAAATATATTTTACTCCCATTAAATTCGAATATCCTAATTTACTTGAGTTCTAGTGTAGGATACACCCTCCAACCTAAAGAGCGATGAGTGTGCTCTCCAGACTTGTGGTATTTTTCTTTCCTTTGAAATAAATTTTGCATGAACTCCGGAGCTAAACACAACTTTAATCGGGGTGAGGAGTACACGATTAAAATATATTTTACTCCCATTAAATTCAAAAACCCTAATTTACATGAGTTCTAGTGTAGGATACACCCTCCAACTTAAAGAGCGATGAGTGTGCTCTCCAGACTTGTGGTATTTTTCTTTCCTTTGAAATAAATTTTGCATGGACTCCGGAGCTAAACACAACTTTAATCGAGGTGAGGAGTACACGATTAAAATATATTTTACTCCCATTAAATTCGAAAACCCTAATTTACATGAGTTCTAGTTTAGGATACACCCTCCAACTTAAAGAGCGATAAGTGTGCTCTCCAGACTTGTGGTATTTTTCTTTACTCAAAAATGAATTTTGCATGGACTCCAGAGCTAAACACAACCTTAATTAGGGTGAGGAGTACACGATTAAAATATATTTTACTCCCATTAAATTCGAAAACCCGGATTTATGTGAGTTCTAGTGTAGGATACACCCTCCAATTTAAAGAACGATGAGTGTGCTCTCCAGACTTGTGGTATTTTTCTTTCCTTTGAAATAAATTTTGTATGGACTTTGGAGCTAAACACAACTTTAATCAGGGTGAGGAGTACACGATTAAAATATATTTTACTCCCATTAAATTCGAAAACCCTAATTTACATGAGTTCTAGTGTAGGATACACCCTCCAACTTAAAGAGCGATGAGTGTGCTCTCCAGACTTGTGTTATTTTTCTTTCCTTTGAAATAAATTTTGCATGGACTCCGGAGCTAAACACAACTTTAATCGGGGTGAGGAGTACACGATTAAAATATATTTTACTCCCATTAAATTCGAAAACCCTAATTTACTTGAGTTCTAGTGTAGGATACACCCTCCAACCTAAAGAGCGATGAGTGTGCTCTCCAGACTTGTGCTATTTTTCTTTACTAAAAAATGAATTTTGCATGGACTTCGGAGCTAAACACAACCTTAATCGGGGTGAGGAGTATACGATTAAAATATATTTTACCCCCATTAAATTCGAAACCCTAATTTACGTGAGTTCTAGTGTAGGATACAGCCTCCAATTTAATGAGCGATGAGTGTGCTCTCTATACTTGTGGTATTTTTCTTTCCTTTGAAATAAATTTTGCATGGACTTCGGAGCTAAACACAACTTTAATCGGGTGAGGAGTACACGATTAAAATATATTTTACTCCATTAAATTCGAAAACCCTAATTTACATGAGTTCTAGTGTAGTATACACCCTCCAACTTTGATATATATTCTTCTATTGATAGAGATTTTGGGTGTACTCCCCATACTTGGTCTGTCGTAGGAACAATCCATTAACTGATTCTTGAACTTTTGTTGACTATTCCTTTTGCCCTTCAAGAATTTTGGCTTGAAACTCCCTCTATTGATCTAGCATTTAAAGCTAGAAGCTTTCTTGCTTCTTCTTCATTTGCTGCTGCCAATGCAATTGCTGCTCACAAGCCTTCAAATACTGCTCTGATGTTACTCCTGTGCTTTCATAAATTGGTGAGACATTTCTTCAATGGCTCTCTGCATTTGGCTCAAATTCAATGTACTAGAAGCTTGCTCTTCCTCCACTTGTGGTCTTCTTCTTCTTTCTTGGGGTCTTCTTTCCTCTTGATTGTCATCATCAGTAGCACCTTCCATTAGTCACTTAGTGATCCCTCTGCTTCCTTTTACCTTTTCTGTATCTTCATCTTCAAAGAGCACCCCAGCCTTGTTGCACAGCCTCAGAATAGTGCTTGGGTGACCATGCCTACTTGATTTGCTTATATCATCAGCCATCTCTTGAATACTGTCTGCTATGAGTTGTGAGAAGTTGATCTCTCCTCCCTTTAAGATGCAGTTTGTCAAGACAGCTTGCTTAATTATGACTTCTGAAGTGTTTGCAGTAGGGAATATAGATCTCCTCATTATCTCATACGATCCTTTGGCCTCAAGTATGAGATCTATTCTTTTCAAGTGGCTTGGAGTTCCCTCTGAGTCCCTTTCCCAATCTCTGCCTTCAAAGCATAACCCATGTAATATCTCATCAGGGTCATTCTTACCCTGCAATCTTTCTCCAAAGCTAAGCTCTTCATAGGTTATTACTCTCAACTGTAGGACCCTCATGACTGATGATAGACTAAAATCTACCTCAACACCCCTGACATAGCTCTTATAAGGGCGGCTATCCTCCCTTGTCTCCACAGCATTTGCGTAGAATTCTCTTATCATGACTGAACTGATGTCTGTGATAGGGTCACACAAAAGTTTCCATCTCCTCTTTATGGTGATTTTTCTCATGATAGGGTACTCCCCTTTACGCAGTCTAAACCCCATTTCTGGAATGACATGCTTTGATTCCATGAGCCTATGATACCTTGATTCATGAAACTGAGACTTAAATCTCTTTTTATCATAGGTTGATGGTTCGGCCACCATTGGCTCCTTGCCTTTCCTTCTTCTAGAACTTGAAGAAGCCATAAATTAAGAAGGAAAGAAAGAAGAAGAGGGGGTAGGCTTCGGTTAAAACTCAGTCTTGTTATGAAATGGGATAGGAGATAAGTTGTTGTTGGGTATTTTGTGTTGTCTTTGGGTAAATAGGAGATGATGTAATGTGTTTGGAATGGAGGGTGTGAATGAAACAAAGGCTTATAAGTGAAGAAGTCTTGTATGAAGAGAAAAGGGATATGTAGGCTATGAAGTGTCATCACCAATTAGCCAAGGCATGAATAAAATCACAAGTAGAAAAGCGTCGGTTAAGCACAATGAGTGGTGAAGATTGAGCAAAATATTGTGGAGATCTCATAGCATGGGCAAAGATGAAGGAAGACAAGGATTGCTCCCCCATTGGATGCATGTGGTTCGGCCTCTAAGGCATTAATGCATGCATATTTTGTCTCCAAGAGAGCATGCTTTCCTAAGCACATGTGACTCTCTTTTCATCTTGTCATGACCGTGCTAGCTCCCTTTTGTTTTCTTCTCAATCTTCTTTGTACCTATACAATTAAATCAAACCAATGGTAACCTTTAAGGTTTGAATTACGGTGGTGTAGTGCCAAGCAATAAGGAAAAACAAAATTCTACATGTTCCTTATTCATAAATAACCAATACATTCATCATGAGGAATATTTTATTTTTTTTACCCTAAAATCATAAGATCCTAAAGTGAAGCAAAATGTGGCTCATCTCTCCATAAATTCGGTCCCTTGAGCAAAAATAGTCTTTCTGAGTTTCAATGCACATGCAGACACCAAACTTAATATTTGGCTATATACTCCATCAGAATGAATAAAGTATATATCCTAAGAAAGCTTGAGAAACTATTTTGGAGTGCCTCTAGGCACACCAAACTTAGGACTCAGACATGTGCTTCACAATGATGTATGAAATTTTCAAATCTGCTTATAAGGACTCAAATATATGCTAGGAGAACCATTTATTAAAATGAAGACAAAGTAAGAATATTAAATCATGGGCTGCCTCCCATGGAGCTCTCTTTTATTATCATTAGCTTGACATTGACTCATTATCAGGGTGACTGATGATTGTGGTGCCTCAGTAGTTTGTCTCCTCTCACTGTGAGCTTCCTTCCAGTGCCTTGATGCTCAATCTCTGCATGCTCTAGTGAGAGTATCCTGTTGATAGTGTAGTAATCATCAGATTATTGATTTGTGCCCAACTGCTGATAAATAAGTTGCACTTTATCTCCCTTTGAGAATCCTTCAGTTGGGATCTTTTTATTTTTCCACCCTTTTTGAGCCTTTTTCTTGCTTTTCTTCCCATTTTCTTATGATCCTTCTACTTTGACATTGGGCCGTATTTTGGGATTTGTCTTCTTAGTGGCCAATACCTCACTTTCTTCTTGCTTTCTCTCATCATTCTGTACAGTCTCATTCTCCATTTGTCCTGCTTTGCTGCTTGTCTCTTGCCTTGGAGGGGAACTAATGAGTATTACCTTGGATTCTTCCTTCCAATGCAAGTCTTCTCTGTCATCATTCATGCAGTTTTCCTTTTCATCAATATGTTGTGCTTCTGGAAAGACATTCAGAGTGATGCTCTCATCATGTACTCTTAGGGTCAATTCTCCTTGTTCAACATCTATGATGGCCCTTGCTATGGCTAGGAATGGTCATCTCAAGATAATAGAGTCACTCCCTTCTTCTCCTAAGTCCAGGATTACAAAGTCTACAGGGAATCTAAACTTATCTACCTTGACCAAAAGGTTTTCAATCACTCCTTTAGGGAATACCAATGATTTGTCCACGAGCTCTAGTGACATCTATGTGGGCTTTACCTCCTTTATGCATAGCTTTCTCATCATAGAATAAGACATTAGATTGATGTTGGCTCCTAAGTCACACAGTGCCTTATCAATGGTTATATTTCCAATGGTGTAAGGTAAGAAGAATCTCCCAGGGTCCTTGAGTTTTGGTGGAAGCCCTTTTTAGATTACTACACTACACTCTTTGACGAACGGACTTTTGCTAGTAAAGAATTTTACAAATAAAGTCTCATTGGAAGTATAACTTCTAAACCAGCAAAGAATCCATTCGTACAAAAACTTGTTTGTCACTAAAGCAAACCCAATAAAAATTAATAACCGAAGTATTTAAACCTCGAGTCATCTCTCAAGGAATTGCAGGGAAGTGCTCTTATTATTGAATATGAGTAAAGTATCTTTTTGGGTTTTTGAAAGGTTTGAACAAGGAATGTAAATGGCAAAAGAAGTAGACTAATAACTAGAAAAGCTCTTGGCAAGTTATGAGAACTGGACATCCTATCCTAGTTATCCTTATCAATTGTGATGAGAATTGGTTTTTGCTCCCACTTGGTCAACCTCTAACTATGAAGGTATGTTAAGTAGATAAATCAATTTGGTTTTTCAGGTCCTAGTCAATTCCTAAGAAAAGACTAGAGTTAGGGGAATTCAAATCAATCACCAAAGAATTCCAAATTTCAATCAACAAGGAGTTTGATAACTCAAGTGTCTCCAAATATTCAACACAAGCTAAGAATGTAAAAAGCTAAATTAAAATCATCAATATGAAATACCTCAAATTACATTAAATAGAGAAATCAAATCTAACATGAGAATTCTTAAACCAAGTAGCAACATCAGATAATCAACAAGGGAAAAGCAATAAACTAGAGTACTAGAAGAATTAAAAGTAGAAGAGAAATCCTAAATCCTAAAACCTAAGATAGAGGAGAGAGCCTCTCTCTCTAGAATCTACATCTAAAACATAAAAATTATGAATTATAGAATGTTGTATGATTGAATGAATGGATTCTCCCACTCTGTAGCCTCTAATCTGTGTTTTTTGAGCCAAAAACTAGGTAAAAAATAGCCCAAAAATTGCCCCCAGTGATTTCTGATACGTCCAGCACATGCACATGTCACGTGTATGCATCGTCCACGCATACACGTGGATTGAACTTTCGCCAGGTCACGCGTACGCATGATCCACGCGTGTGCGTCGCCCAACAGCCAAGCAGCTTTGGCAAAATTATATATAGTTGCGAAACCCCAGATGTTAGCTTTCCAACGCAACTAGAACCACCTCATTTTGTCCTCTGTAGCTCAGGTTATGGTCGATGAGTGCAAAGAGGTCAGGCTGGACAGCTCAGCAATTCCTTCAGTTTCTTATATTCCTTCAACTTTTGCATGCTTCATTTCCATCCTCTAAGCCATTCCTGTCCTGTAATCTCTGAAAACACTTAACACACATATCATGGCATCGAATGGTAATAAGAGAGGATTAAAAATAGCTGATTTAAGACCAAAGGAACATGTTTTCAATTATTGCTCAAATTCATAAAGAAAAATATAAAACATGCAATTTATGTAAGTGTGAGAATAGTGGATAAAATCCACTCAATTAAGCACAAGATGTACCACAAAATAGTGGTGCATCAAATCTCCCCACACTTAAACATTAACATGTCCTCATGCTAAGCTCAAGAGAAACTATAAGAGTGAAGAGGAATGATAGAAAGTATGAGATGCAACCTATAAATGCAACTATATGCTAAGATATTTCTGTCTACTTGGTTAAAAGTAAATAAGCTCTTCAAGACAAACATAAATCAAATTTCACTAATTCAAATTATACAATAAAAGACAAGTAAACTTGTAAGAAGATAGCTCATGAAAGTAGGGAACATAGAATCAAGCATTGAACCCTCACAGGAAGTGTATATGCACTCTAACCTCTCAAGTGTCTAGGGTCAATCACTCTACTCTTCTCTAATCATGCTTTCTAAAACTTTGTTCTTCATCTAACCAATCAACAAGTATTTAGTATACCAATGCAAACATCATGAGGTCTTTACAAGGTTGTAGTGGGGCTAAGGTAAGGGTGAGGATATAT
Source organism: Arachis hypogaea (assembly GCF_003086295.3). Lineage (NCBI taxonomy): Eukaryota > Viridiplantae > Streptophyta > Magnoliopsida > Fabales > Fabaceae > Arachis > Arachis hypogaea. Next base: position 59,065,283 of record NC_092039.1, read on the forward strand.
GTATGGCCAAGTAAGCTAAAATATGAATATTTGATTAACCTAAGCTCTCACCTAACACACATACACAATCTATGTAACTCTAAAATCATGCCTAACTACCCAAAATTTCCACTTTTGCATTACATACTCATGTATCAACTTTTCTTTAATTTTATCACATATGCATTGATCGTTTATTAAACTTAACATTGGGGTAATTTTGTCCCCTTATTCACTTATTTACTTAATTATTTGAATATTTTTTTGTTTCTCTCTCTCTTTTTGTTTTTTTTTTTGGAAGCAAACATAACATATCAATGCACATGAGTTTTTAATTTCTCTGGTCTCACATGAGTAAGTACCCAAATTTCCAATATTTTGTCAATGAAACACTGTATACTTTCATCAACCCAAGTTCCCACAGTTCTCCACACTTAATTGATACACAATCTCTAACTTAAGCTAACCAAAGATTCATTTGGGGTAATTAATTATTTTTCCGTTTAAGGCTAGTGATGTGGTAAAATATAGAACAAACGAGGATTAAAAGGCTCAAGGTGGCAAACAAAGGTGATTGAAAGGGTAGGCTATTTGGGATAAGTGAGCTAACAATAAATGATGGCCTCAATCATATGCAAGCATGTAAATGCACTAAACAATGGACATACAGAATGGACCAAAATATAGATTACAATCATGGAGAAGAAAACACACAAGAATAAAAATTTATGGCTAAATAATGTAACCACATAATTAAGCTAAAGTCTCACAGGTTGTGTGTTCTTAGCTATAAACTATGTTCCAGATACAAGCTACGAACAAGTTTAACACAAATTTTTAATTTAAATTAGTGAAATACTGTAAAAAGTGTCTTGAAAAGAAACTCATTACTTTAATCAAGCAGTAGTAAAATATGCACAGAAATCAAACAAATATGCAATCAAATATGCAAATGCAACCATGAACTATAAAGAAAATTAAACAATGGTGTTGAAAAGAAGGTAACTAACTAACCCGCGGAAGTCAGTATCGACCTCCCCACACTTAAAGATTGCACCGTCCTCGGTGCATGCAGAGATGTACAAGTGGACCGGGGTTGTGAGCTACAACTGCTGCTCTTTCTCTAAAGAATGTGCATATGGACTTGTTTGTCACTCCATTTAGAACTGCTCCATTTTCCTTCTTGGTGGCCATCTTGAAAGAAGAGGAAAAAGGAAGAAGAATAACCCACGAACAAAGGTATGAAAAGAAATAAAATATATGTGGGCTAGTGCCAAATAATAAGGTTCTCAACTACATGGTAGCTACAACATGTAAGTGAGAAAAATAATAGAAGCACAGAGCATGTCAACTAAGTAGCAAACAAGTCAAAGAGCACCCAAAATAATGCAAAAAATATGCAATAGTTGAGTAAGAAGATTTTTAACACTAATGTGAAAATAACAAATATAGAAAAGAAAGGGAGAAGAAACAATGAAGTTAAAATGCCATGAATACGAGTATGCAAATGTAACAAATAGAAGAAAAGAAAGGGAATAAGGATGAGAGTGGAGATGAAGAGAGTGGGAAAGGAGGAAAGATGGAGAAAAGAGTGAAGAGAGAAGAAGAAAAAGAATGCAGAATAAAGAAGAAAGAAAAAGAAAGAAGGAAATTAGGATTTGGAAAGAGAGAATAAGAAGAACAGGGCTATGCAGGGTTCTGGGCATGTTGCACACACGATGCGCACGCGTGCTCCATGCGTACGCGTGCTCCACCCGTACGCGTGCTCCATGCGTACGCGTGGGTTGCGCAGAGAGGGAGGCGACGCGTGAGCGTCGCTCACGCGTACGCATGACCATGTTTGTGCTACTCGCGCGAGGGCATCGTGGCACTCGCACAACCCTCTGTTCATTTTGGGATATGTGCCAAAATGACATATCACGCGTACGCATCAGGTATGCGCACGCGTGGGAGGGCTTATTGTGAAAGTGACTCGCACGCGTCCACGACGCGTACGCGTGATGCAATTTGTGCCTCGGGCACAGTGCCAACACCAAGCCAGCCCAACTTTCGGCCAATACAACTTTTATGTCGATTTTGCTGGGTCACGTGTGCGCGTCATTGACGCGTACGCGTTAAGTGCCAAAATCCCAAGTGACGCGTACGCTACGCGTGATGAGGCTTGTGCGATTAGCACACTTTCTGCACTGCTCCCACGCAACTTTCTGTCTTTTTCTATGCAATATGCAGATGAAGATGCAAACTGTATGTACTAATAATGAGAAGAGTCACTTAAAAAGAATACTAAGAAGAGAGAAAAGAATGATCATACCAAGGTGGGTCGTCTCCCACCTAGCACTTTTAGTTAAAGTCCTTAAGTTGGACATTTGGTGAGCTCCTTGTCATGGTGGCTTGTGCTTGAACTCGTCTTGAAACTTTCACCAATGCTTGGACTTTCAATAATCTCTATCAATACCAGGTAAATTCCTCAAGCTTTGATGGAGTTCTTCACAAGCTTTGAGCTCCCAAAATTGATCCTCATATATTCCCGGATCCTAAATCTTGATTCTACACCCATCTTCAAGTTGATCATCATGATCCCATCCGGGTGGTAAGCAATCCAAATTCTCATTAAGGCATCCAAATAGCTTCCTGGACCCATTCATTTGAGCTCTACACCAACACTTGTACTCCAGTGTGGAATGCGGAACCTTATTGAACCTTGTCTGACAACTCTTACCACTAACCATCTCCCTCTTACTCTTATAGCCACAAATAGCTCTAAGTTGCCCATCCGTCTCAAGCAAAACATATTCAAGTGGGCTAATTAAACTTAGAGATGAAAGATTTACCCACTTGAATGAGGGAATGGATGGCGATGGCTTTGGGGAAGAGGTCTCCAACAACTTTGGTAAGGTGATTTCCAGCTCCATTTCCTTGTGCTCTTCTTTGAATTCTTCCACCCCTTTGCAAGCTTCCTCATTTTCAACCTCTTCTTCTTGGTAGTTTTCCTCCAATCCAGTCTCTTCTTCATTGTTTAGCAAGGGTATGGGAGGTTGTGCTTCTTCTTCCTTAATCTCTATCTCTTGATCAACTTCTTCAAAGTCTTCAACTAGGATATGCCTTGGAGGTTGTACACCATCCTCCTCAGCATCAATTTCAATTTTCTTGGGAGGAGGCTCTATGACTGGACTTTTCCATGGAAGTTCATCATATCCTAAGTCTGTAACCGCTTCTTCCTCTTTAATAGTTACTGCTTCGTCCAGTTGTTTTAGTATAAATCGTACTCCTCCTTGATGATTTCCTTTCCATGACAACTCCCTTCAACTACTCCTTCATCTTCAAGGGTCTCTACTATCTCCACATTTTTGGCCTCCTCTTACACCTCTGGAAATAAGGCTACATGTAACCAATCCATTGCGATTGCGTCCCTAAGACGATCCCTTCTCTCTTGTTCAATGCCAATAGTATCATTAGGATCATGTCGCTCTTGGGTTGATGGATTTGGGTATTCTTGCACAGAGGGTGGTGGTGCAGTAAAGCTTGAGGGTTGAATATTGGAGGTAGAGGGTTGGTCCATGCAGGATATAAGATTCTGGAGTTTAGAGGTGAGACTAATGAGAGAGGTAAGTGTGTCCTCCATGTAGGTTTGGGGTTGATAGGAGGGTTCATTTGTTGGGAGAAAGGGCTCATAACATGAAGGTGGTACCTCTTGATAAGGATATGGAGATGGTATGTATTGAGGTGGTGGTTCTAAGTATGGCTCATAAGACTCTTGGTGTGGTGGGTAAGGATTAGGGTCATATGGGGGTGTGATGAGCGGATATTTTATACGCTTTTTGGGGGTAATTTCATGTAGATTTTAGTATGTTTTAATTAGTTTTTAGTAGAATATTATTAGTTTTTAGGGAAAAATCATATTTCTGGACTTTACTATGAGTTTGTGTGTTTTTCTATGATTTCAGGTATTTTCTGGCTGAAATTGAGGGAGCTGAGCAAAAATCTGATTTAGGCTGAAAAAGGACTACTGATGTTGTTAGATCCTGACCTCCCTGCACTCGGAATGGATATTTTGGAGCTACAGGAGTCCAATTGATGCGCTCTTACTTGGGTTGGAAAGTAGACATCCAGGGCTTTCCAGCAATATATAATAGTCCATACTTTGCGCAAAGATAGATGACATAAATTGGCGTTCAACGCCAGTTCCATGTTGCAGTCTGGCGTCCAGCGCCAGAAACAGGTTACAAGTTGGAGTCCAGCGCCCAAAACACGTTACAACCTGGCGTTCAACTCCAGAAACAGCCCAAGCACGTGAGAAGCTTAAGTCTCAGCCCCAGCACATACCAAGTGGGCCCCAGAAGTAGATTTCTGCACCAATTATCTTAGTCTACTCATTTTTTTGTAAACCTAGGTTACTAGTTTAGTATTTAAACAACTTTTAGAGACTTATTTTGTATATCATGACATTTTTAGATCTGAATTTTATACTCTTTGACGGCATGAGTCTCTAAACTCCATTGTTGGGGGTGAGGAGCTCTGCAACATCTCGATGAATTAATGCAATTACTTCTGTTTTCCATTCAAACATGCTTGTTCTTATCTAAGATGTTCATTCGCGCTTAACTATGAAGAAGGTGATGATCCGTGACACTCATCACCTTCCTCAATCCATGAACGTGTGCCTGACAACCACCTCCATTCTACATCAGATTGAATGAGTATCTCTTAGATTCCTTAATCAGAATCCTTGTGGTATAAGCCGGATTGATGGCGGCATTCATGAGAATCCGGAAAGTCTAAACCTTGTCTGTGGTATTCCGAGTAGGATTCTGGGATTGGATGACTGTGACGAGCTTCAAACTTCTGAAGGCTGGGCGTTAGTGACAGACGCAAAAGAATCATTGGATTCTATTCCAACCTGATTGAGAACCGACAGATGATTAGCCGTGTTGTGACAGAGCATTTGGACCATTTTCACTGAGAGGATGGGAAGTAGCCATTGACAACAGTGACACCCTACATAGAGCTTGCCATGGAAGGAACCTTGCGTGTGGGAAGAGGATTACAAGAGAAAAGCTGAAATAAAGCAGACGAAGCATCTCCAAAACTCCAACATATTCTCCATTATTAAAGTAACAATTATTTATTTCACGCTCTTTTATTTTTCTAATAATTCAAACTGATAATTTTAATTGATATCCTAACTAAGAATAATAAAATAAACATAGCTTGCTTCAAACCAATAATCTCCGTGGGATCGATCCTTACTCACGTAAGGTATTACTTGGACGACCCAGTGCAATTGCTGGTTAGTGGTACGAGATCATAAGAAATCTTGATTTTGATATTGAGATTCAAATTTCGTGCACCAGGGTGTTTGGTGGAAAGGGGCTTGTGAGTGTGGTGGTTCCAAGTTATGTTGAGGAGGGGGCTCATAGGTATAGTGTGGTGGGTGTTGATTGTCACGGAAAGGTCCACCATAACTATTGCTTTCATATACATCACGGATGGTTGTTGATAGTCTATTGGAGGTGATTGTTGCCAAGAGGGTTGATCAAATACGTGTGGCTCCTCCCATCTCTGATTGTTTCGACCTTGATGCATGTTCTCAAAATAGCGTACATTCCCTGCAACATAATGTGAACTAAACTCATAGCGACAGGGGTGAGAATTCATAGTAGCCAATAAAAATTAAAAACAAAAACAAAAAAAAGCAAATATTTACAATAACCAATAATAAGGCACGCGTTTGTAATTTCCCGGCAACGGCGCCATTTTGACGAACGGACTTTTGCTAGTAAAAAATTTTATAAATAAAGTCTCGTTGGAAGTATAGCTTCTAAACCAGCAAAGAATCCCTTTGTACAAAAACTTGTTTGACACTAAAGCAAATCCAATAAAATTAATAATCGAAGTATTTAAACCTCGGGTCGTGTCTCAAGGAATTGTAGGGAAGTGTTCTTATTATTGGTTATGAGTAAAGTATCTTTTTTTGGGTTTTTGAAAGGTTTGAACAAGGAATGTAAATGGTAAAAGAAGTAGACTAATAACTAGAAAAGCTCTTGGCAAGGTATGAGAACTTGACATCCTATCCTAGTTATCCTTATCAATTGTGATGATAATTGGCTTTTGCTCCCACTTGGTCAACCTCTAACTATGAAGGTATGTTAAGTGGATAAATCAATTTGGTTCGTCAGGTCCTAGTCAATTCCTAAGAAAAGACTAGAGTTAGGGAATTCAAATCAATCAGTAAAGAATTCCAAATTTTAATCAACAAGGAGTTTGATAACTCAAGTGTCTCCAATTACTCAACACAAGCTAAGAATGTAAAAAGCTAAATTAAAATCATCAACATGAAATACCTCAAATTGCATTAAATAGAGAAATCAAATCTAACATGAGAATTCATAAACCAAGTAGCAACATCAGATAATCAACAAGGGAAAAGCAATAAACTAGAGTACTAGAAGAATTAAAAGTATAAGAGAAATCATAAATCCTAAAACCTAAGAGAGAGGAGAGAGCCTCTCTCTCTAGAATCTACATCTAAAACCTAAAAATTATGAATTATGGAATGTTGTATGATTGAATGAATGGATTCCCCCACTGTGTAGCCTCTAATTTGTGTTTTTTGGGCCAAAAACTGGGTCAAAAACAGCCCAGAAATCGCCGATACGTCCAGCACGTGCGTATGTCACGTGTACGCGTCGTCCACGCGTACGCGTGGATTGAACTTTCACCAGGTCATGTGTACGCGTGATACACGCGTTCGTGTCACCCAACATCCAAACAGCTAGGACAAATTATATCTCGTTACAAAGCCCCGGATGTTAGCTTTCCGACGCAACTAAAACCGCCTCATATGGACCTCTGTAGCTCAAGTTATGGTCGATTGAGTGCGAAGAGGTCAGGCTGGACAGCTCAGCAATTCCTTCAGTTTCTTGTATTTCTTCCACTTTTGCATGCTTTCTTTCCATTCTCTAAGCCATTCTTGCCCTGTAATCTCTGAAAACACTTAACACACATATCATGGCATCGACTGGTAATAAGAGAGGATTAAAAATAGCTGATTTAAGACCAAAGGAACATGTTTTCAATTATACCACAATTTCAGGAAGGAAAATATAAACATGCAATTTACATGAATAAGTGTGAGAATAGTGGATAAAATCCACTCAATTAAGCACAAGATGTACCACGAAATATTGGTGCATCACTCTTCAGTGAGCATAATGGTTTCCTTTTCATGTCAACTTCTCTTTTTGTTGATGAGCTCCTTCGAGAACTTGGCCAATAGAGGCATCTGCTCTAATGCTTCAGCAAGGGGAATGTTAATCTCCAGCTTCTTGAAGACCTTAAGGAACTTAGGAAATTGTTGATCCTTGAGTTCTTTTTGTAGTCTTTGAGGATATGGCAGAGGAGGTGTGTAGGTCTTCACCACCTTCCTTTGTTCTTGTGATGATTCCTCCATAACTTGCTTCCCTTTCCTTGAAGCTTGTGGCTGCTCATATTTCTCTTTAAGCTTCTCCTGATCTTGCTTGTCTTCTTCCTTGCTGCTGGCTTCATCTTTCTCAGCTAGCCTTTTCTCATTGTCCATAAGCTTCTTGTTGGTTTCCTTGTCTTTCACTAAGGTCTTCCACTCCTTAGCTGAATGGCTTTGCATTCCTCTTTGGGGTTTGGAATGGTATCACTTAGGAGTGAGCTTGTTGCTCTCTCAATCACTGCTTGCTTAGATAATTATCCAATTTGTCTTTCTGGATTCTTCATTGAGGCTTCATGGTTCTTGCTGGTTAGCTCTTGGTGCTTCATTATCCTTTCCATCATTATCTCCAAGTTGGAGATTCTTTGAGAGTCTTGAGGTGGTTGTGGTTGATTATGGGATGTTGAGGACTGGTGAAAAGTGTTTTGATTAGTTGATGGAATATTGGATGGGTAGAAGTTGGAATTGGGGTGGTTGTTTTGTGGTTTTCTGTACTGGTTTTGGTTAGTTTGCTGATGGCTTTGGTGGTTTGTGTTTCTTGAGTTGTTTTTATTTGAATTTCTTTGCCATGGCTGCTGGTTTTGATTCTGGTTGTCTCTCCATCTCAAGTTTGGATGGTTCCTCCAGGAAGGGTTGTAAGTATCTCCATGAAAGTCATTTGATCCAGAACCTTGGTTGTGCACATATTGAACTTGTTCATGCTGCTGATCCTCTTGGTTTTCTTCATCCCCCCCATGTGGGTGATGGTTGACTTGTATTCACTGCTGCAACTTGGAGGCCATCAATCCTCTTGGCCATCATTGCCATTTGTTGTTGGATTTGTTGGTGCATCACCTTGTTTTGAGCTAGAATAGTGCCCGCTCCTTCAAGCTCCAACACACCTTTCCTTTGAGCTGGTTGGCGTTGCCTCTAATGACCATAGAAGTATTGGTTGTTTGTTACAATGTCAATGATATTTTAAGCCTCCTCAGCTGTCTTTATGAGTTGTACTAAGCCTCCAACAGAGTAATCAAGTGCTTCTTGAGCTCTCAGTGTTAATCCTTCATAAAAATTTTGGAGCCTATCCCATTCACTGAACATTTATGGTGGGCACTTCCTGATTAGAGCTTTGTATCTCTCCCATGCCTCATACAATGACTCTCCATCCATCTGAGTGAATGTTTGGACCTCTATTTTGAGTCTGATGATCCTTTGGGGAGGATAGAACTTGGCTAAGAACTTATTCACTAGATCTTCCCAATTATTGATGCTATCTCTTGGAAATGACTCCAACTATTGAGTAGCTTTATCTCTCAGGGAAACTGGAAACAGGCAATAATTAGTAAATGTCAGGATGCACACCATTAGTTTTCACTGTGTCACAAATCCTCAGAAAAGTGGATAAGTATTGGTTTGGATCTTCAAGTGGGCCTCTTCCATAGGAACAATTGTTTTGTACCAAAGTGATGAGCTGGGGCTTCAATTCAAAGTTATTTGCATTGACATTGGGAGTAAGGATGCTACTCCCATAGTGCCTTGGGTTGGGGAAAGTGTAAGAGGCTAAAACTCTTCTCTGAGGTTGGCCATTGTTGTTGACTACTTCATTAGGCGGATTAGGATGATTCCCTTCCATTTTTTGGTTTTCTTCCTCAGAATCTGCCTCTCCAATGATTACCTTCCCTCTTGCTTCTCTTCTTAATCTCCTGAGAGTTTTTTTCGTCAGTCTCACAGAAGGTAGAGACCTCTCTCCCCTTGCTTCTGTCATACAACCAAAACAACAAGAAACACACAGAGCACTCTGTAGCTTGAGTGCAGTGAGAGTTAGTAGAGACAAAGTCTCAAATAGTTAGTGTGCTTATAAAAAAATAAAGAAAAACAAAGAAAAAGTGCTTAATCTAGACCACTACCTTACTTAATCATTGTCAATCTAGATCAATCCCCGGCAACGGCGCCAAAATCTTGATGAGGGAAAAACGATTCCGCACAAAACTCACTGGCAAGTGTACCGGGTCGCATCAAGTAGTAATTACTCACATGAGTGAGGTCGATCCCACAGGGATTGATGGATTGAGCAATTTTAGTTAGGTGATCAGTTTAGTTAAGCAAACAGTTGATGATTTGAGTGAATTGTGATCAACAGAAGCTAAATTGCATGAAAATAAAAGAGAAAGGGGAAATTGACAGAAAAGTAAAGTGCGGAAGAGTAAATTGCATGAAACTTAAAGTGCAAGAAAGTAAAAGAGCTGAAACTTAAAGTGCAAGTAACGTAAATGACTGAAACTTAGATTGCAAGAAATGTAAATGGCTGAATCTTAAATTGCCAGAAATCTAAATCACTGAATCTAAATTGCTGAGGAACTTAAATTGCTTGAAGAGTAAAGGGATATGGGAGCTTGGATTCAGAATTTAACAAGAAAATGTAAAGTGCAATCAATCAGAGAAGTAGAAGATGAAATGAGTTGCAGAAAATCTAAACAGAATGGAAAGATTGCTTGAAGAAACAAAACAGAAGAAAACTTAACTCAATTGTGAAATCTGAAAGAGAAATTGAAAATCAAAGAGGAGCAATGCGATTAGAAAACAAATCTAGATCTCAATTTCTCCCTTGATCAAACAGAAAACAAATTGCAGAAGAAATGTAAATGAAACAGCAAATAAAACTCAGATCCAATTTCTTAATTATGCAGAAGAAGAACACATATGAAATTCAGATCAAGAATTGAAACAGAATTTCTTCAATCTCAAACCAAAATTCAAAACAGAACGTAGAGGTTGCCAAAGAAAGAACAATAAAAAAAGAAAGATAGATCTCAATCCCAATTCCCGAATTCAAAGACAAAATGAAAACTAAAAAAGAGCTAATGGTAAAAGTGAAATTAAAAGTCAACAAAAAAGGTCCTTTACAAATCAAACTAACTCCTGTTTATACACTCTCTATTTTTTATTTTCAGAACTTGGAGTGGGCTTTTCAAATTGGTGAAGAAGTGGATCCAAGATGGCTTTTTAATTGAAAATGTGAACCAATGCCACCTCTAGTGGAGTGCTCGGTTAAGTAAGGAAACGTAGCGTTCCTTTGCCTTATCCCAGGCTCATGCCAAGCCTTTGGTTGTGGCGCTCAGTTAGTGAATTGAACGTAGCATTCCTTTGCCTTGTGTATGGTTGGTGCACGAAATTGTTATCACTAGGCATGGCTCCAAAAATTTGGTGCACAATACCATGATTCACACGTCTCTTCACAACTTCGCACAGCTGACCAGCAAGTGCACTAGGTCTTCCAAGTAATACCTTACTTGAGTAAGGTCGATCCCACGGAGATTGTCGGCTTGAAGCAAGCTATGGTCATCTTGTAAATCTCAGTCAGGTGGATTCAAATGGTTTTGGGATTTTGATAATCAAAAGATAAAAAACATAAAATAAAGATAGAGATACTTATGTAATTCATTGGTGGGAACTTCAAATAAGTGTATCGAGATGCGTTATTCCTTCTAAATCTCTGCTTTCCTACTGTCTTCATTCAATCATTCATACTCCTTTCCATGGCAAGCTGTATGTTGAGGATCACCGTTGTCAATGGCTACCTCCCGTCCTCTCATAGAAAATGGTCCTCTACGGTTTCTGTACAGCTAATCAACTGTCGAATTTCTCGTCTCGGATGAAAAATACCAGGCACAGCTACTGCATGGCTAATCAGCTATCGGTTCTTGATCATGTTGGAATAAGATTCAATGATCCTTTTGCGTCTATCACTACGCCCCACAGTCGCGAGTTTGAAGCTCGTCACAGTCATCCCTTCCCAGATCCTATTCGGAATACCACAGACAAGGTTTTGACTTTCTAGATCTTAGGAATGCTGCCTAATGTTTCTAGCCTATAACACGAAGATTCTAATCTCGGATTCAGATGCCCCATTGTCCGAGGGGAAATGATGTGAATCGTTGATTAGAGATCCAAGAGATATGCATTCAAGCTTGTTTTCATGTAGAACGGAAGTGTTTGTCAAGCATGCGTTCATAAGTGAGAATGGTGATGAGTGTCACTTGATCCTCACATTCATCATGTTCTTGTATGTGAATGAATACCTTAGAATAAGAATAAGCTTGAATTGAATAGAAGAGCAATAGTACTTTGCATTAATACTCGAGGAACAGCAGAGCTCCACACCTTAATCTATGTGGTGTAGAAACTCCACCGTTGAAAATACATAAATGATGAAGGTCCAGGCATAGCCGAATGGCCAGTCTCCAAGTCTAAGGAAAAATGTCCAAAGACGATCTATGGATAATCCAAAGATGTCTAATACATTAGTAAAAGGTCCTATTTATACTAGACTAGTTACTAGGGTTTACAGAAATAAGTAAATGATGCAGAAATCCACTTCCGGGCCCACTTGGTGTGCTTGCGATGAGCATTGAAGCTTTCATGTGTAGAGACTTTTCTTGGAGTTAAACACCAGCTTTTATGCCAGTTTGGGCGTTTAACTCCAGTTTTTATCCTGTTTCTGGCGTTTAACGCCAGAATAGGGCAGGAAGTTGACGTTTGAACACCAGTTTGCGTCATCAAAACTCAGGCAAAGTATGGACTATTATATATTGCTGGAAAGCCCTGGATATCTACTTTCTAACGCAATTAAGAGCGCGCCATTTGGGCTTCTGTAGCTCCAGAAAATTCATTTTGAGTGCAGGGAGGTCAGAATCCAACAGCATTAGCAGTCCTTTTTCAGCCTCTGAATAAGATTTTTGCTCAGGTCCCTCAATTTCAGCCAGAAAATACCTGAAATCATAGAAAAACACAAAAACTCATAGTAAAGTTCAAAAATGTGAATTTTGATTAAAAACTAATAAAAATATGCTAAAAAGTAGCTATATCTTACTTAAAACTACCTAAAAACAATGCCAAAAAGCGTATAAATTATCCGCTCATCAATGGTCCCCATTTCGAATCTTGGTGGCTACCTTTTGCTAATTTCCTCAGGCCAAAGTAGCACTCAGTGAGATTAAACAACGTAGCGCCCTTTGTGTGCATACCTTGGTGAGCTTGGATCTCTCTTCGATTCTTGGTGGCTTCACTCTGGCCAATTTCCTTGTGCCACTAGAGCTTACTGAAGTGAACTAACGTAGCACCCTTCTTTGCTTGCCTTTGTTCCCATTTCAAACTTGGCTGGCTCCCTTTAGTGCGCTGTGCCTTGCTTTTCTTTCGGTGGGAGCCCGAAAAAGGTGAGAAAGTTAACGGAGCGCTCTTGGTTTTGAGTGCTTCCTTGTAGCGCTCCGTTGTGTGCACCAACGTAGCGCCCTTGGCTTTGTGCCTTGGTGTTGGGTGCTCTTTGCTAGCACTCAATTAGAGAGCGCTGCACTCGATTAGAGAGAGCTATGCTTAGCCTTGGCTCCTTTGGATGATCGCCACGCTTTTATGTAGCGTGGCCTAAGGTCCAAAGCGTGCTCTAAGATTCCTTTTTCCTTTTTTTTTCATCATTTCTTCACCTACAAGTAATCAAAACAACCAATCAAAGCATTACCAAATTCACAAGATTTCTAAATCATTCAAAAACTAACTAATTCTAGCTTAAATCTCATGATTTTGTGGCAAATAATTGATGGTTGATTGAATTGACATAACCATGCAACTCCACTCCAAATCACTTACTTATAATGTAAGAAAGTGCATAAAACCTAATGAAACAAGTGAAAAATGCTTGAAAATCTAGCATAAGATGACTTGTCATCACCCCACGAATGTAAAGAGAACACCTTACCACCTAAAATGCTACCGGATGAGCAAATGCCGAATCATGAGCAAAATGTAGAGTTGAAACCACTTCCACCCTACCTTAAATATGCCTATCTTGATGAAGAACAAAAGCTCCCGATAATTGTTGCAAGGGAGCTCACCTCCCAACAAGAGGAGAAGTTGCTTCACATCTTGAGGAGAAACAAAAAGGCTATAGGGTGGAGTTTGGCAGACCTAGTGGGCATAAAGCCTTCAAGTGTGTGAACACCAAATCTTCCTAGAAGAAGGCACTAAACCTATTTGGCAACCCCAAAGGTGTTTGAACCCCACTATTCTAGAGGTCGTGAAGAAGGAAGTGACCCGGTTAGTAGAGGCTGACATTATTTATCCAATTTCGGATAGTGAGTGGGTAAGCCCCGTACAAGTCATTCCAAAGAAGTCTGGTATTACTACAATCAATAATGACAGTGGGGAGCTAGTAGCTACAAGGGTGCAAAACTCATGAAGGGTGTGTATTGATTATAGGCGTCTGAACATGGCCACTAGGAAGGACCACTTTTCATTGCCGTTCATCGATCAAATGCTTGATCAATTGTCTAGTAAGTCTCATTACTGTTTCTTAGATGGCTATTCTGGGTATTTTCATATCCACATTGCTCCGGAAGATCTGGAGACAACTACCTTCACATGCCCATTTGGAACTGATGCCTATAAGAGAATGCCTTTTGGCTTGTGCAACGCACCGGCTATGTTCCAATGGTGTATGATGAGTACATTTGCAAATCTTCTTAAGCATTGCATGGAGGTGTTCTTGGATGATTTTAGTGTGTCTGGGGACTCCTTTGACCTTTGTTTGAACAACCTTGCAAAAGTATTAGAGAGGTGCACTAAATCAAACTTAGTTCTTAATTTTGAGAAATGTCATTTTATGGTTAGACAAGGTATTATTTTAGGACACATTGTCTCTAATAATGGTATTTCTGTGGATCCGGAAAAGGTCGATGTTATAGGTGTCAAAATACCTCTTTTGTATAGGATGTTGTTTATGATGGTATAATACTGTGCCTCCCGCTTTAACCTCTTTGCCTCCTTTTTATCTGTAGGGAGTATTTCTGATTTGAGGTAGCTGATTATGGGAGTCATCCACCCTTGATCCTAACCTAATATAGCAACGACCTTTTCTTCCTCTGAGATTGATGGGCTTTGCAATATTTCCTGGATGAGGCTCCTACTATTGCCCCCTGATTTGGTGCTGGCTAATTTTGACAGTGCGTCAGCTCGGACATTTTGTTCCCGAGGTATATGCCGGATCTTGTATTCTTTAAATTGTCCGACTTATTCCCTGGTTTTGTCCAAGAACTTTTTCATGGCAGGGTCTTTGGCTTGGTAGGTGATGAGTGGATCTAGCTACTTTTAGGGATGTTTTTATTAGTTTTTATGCAAAATTCACATTTCTGGACTTTACTATGAGTTTGTGTGTTTTTCTATGATTTCAGGTATTTTCTGGCTGAAATTGAGGGACCTGAGCAAAAATCTGATTCAGGCTGAAAAAGGACTACTGATGCTGTTGGATTCTGACCTCCCTGCACTTGAAATGGATTTTTTGGATCTACAGAACTCCAAATGGCGCGTTCTCAACTGCGTTGGAAAGTAGACATCCAGGGTTTGATGAGCGGATAATTTATACACTTTTTGGCATTTTTTAAGGTATTTTCTAGCTGAAATTGAGAGACCTGAGCAAAAATCTGATTCAGGTTGAAAAAGGACTGCTGATGCTGTTGGATTCTGACCTCCCAGAACTCTAAATGGCTCGTTCTCAACAGCGTTGGAAAGAAGACATCCAGGACTTTCCAGCAATATATAATAGTTCATACTTTATTCGAGTTTAGATGATGGAAACTGGCGTTCAACGCTGGTTCCATGCTGCATTCTGGAGTAAAATGCCAGAAACACGTCACAAACCAAAGTTAAATGCCAAAAACATGTTACAACTTGGCGTTTAACCCCAAGAGAAGCCTCTGCGCGTGTAAAGCTCAAGCTCAATCTAAGCACACACCAAAGTGGGCCCCGAAAGTGGATTTCTGCATTTAGACTTATTTCTGTAAACCCTAGTAACTAGTTTAGTATGAATAGAACTTTTTACTATTGTATTCATTGTCTTTTTGACCATTGGTCTTGTCATATCTTTGGACGTTTAGTTCTTAGACCTTGGGGCGCTGGCCATTCGGCCATGCCTGGACCATCACTTATGTATTTTCAATGGTGGAGTTTCTACACACCATAGATTAAGGATGTGGAGCTCTGCTATTCCTCGAGTATTAATGCAATTACTATTATTCTTCTATTCAATTTAGCTTATTCTTATTCTAAGATATTTGTTGCACTTCAACACGATGAATGTGATGATCCGTGACACTCATCATCATTCTCACTTATGAACGCGTGACTGACAACCACTTTCGCTGTACCTTAGAACGAGCGTGTATCTCTTAGCCTCCAATCCGAAAGATCCGAGTCTTCGTGGTATAAGCTAGAATCCATTTGCAGCATTCTTGATAATCCAGAAGGTCTAAACCTTGTCTATGGTATTCCGAGTAGGATTCAGAAATTGAATGACTATGACGAGCTTCAAACTCGCGAGTGTTGGGCGTAGTGACAGACACAAAAGAATCACTGGATTCTATTCCGACATGATCGAGAACCGACAGATGATTAGCCGTGCTGTGACAGAGTATTTGGACCATTTTCATTGAGAGGATGGAAAGTAGCCATTGACAACAGTGACGCCCTACATACAGCTTGCCATAGAAAAGAGTACGAATAATTGGATGAAAGCAGTAGGAAAGCAGAGATTCAACAGGAACAAAGCATCTCCATACACTTATCTGAAATTCCCACCAATGATTTACATAAGTATCTCTATCTCTATTTTACACTTTATTTATCCTTATTTTCGAAAACCATTATAACCATTTGAATCCGCCTGACTGAGATTTACAAGATGACCATAGCTTGCTTCATACCAACAATCTCCGTGGGATCGACCCTTACTCACGTTAGGTATTACTTGGACGACCCAGTGCACTTGTTGGTTAGTTGTGCGAAGTTGTGACAAAGTGTGATTCATGTTTGAGAGCTCCAAGTCTTTCGTGCCATTGTTGATGATCACAATTTCGTGCACCAAGTTTTTGGCACCGTTGCTGGGGATTGTTTGAGTTTGGACAACTGATGGTTCATCTTGTTGCTCAGATTAGGTAATTTTCTTTTCAAAAAAATTTTCAAAAATCTTTCAAAATTTTTTTATTTGTTTTTGTTTTTCAAAAAAAATAATTTTTGAATAAAAACCAAAAAATTAATAAAATCATAAAAATCAAAAAAATAATTTTGTGTTTCTTGTTTGAGTCTAGTGTCAATTTTTAAGTTTGGTGTCAATTGCATGTTTTTATAATTTATGCATTTTTTTTCAAAAATTTCATACATGGTGTTCTTCATGATCTTCAAGTTGTTCTTGATAAGTCTTCTTGTTTGATCTTCATATTTTCTTGTTTTGCGTCTTTTGTTGTTTTTCATATACATTTTTGCATTTATAGAGTCTAAACATGAAAAGTTTGGTGTCTTGCATGTTTTTTTTTTCTTGAAAATTTTAAAAAATAAGTCTTGATGTTCATCTTGATCTTCAAAGTGTTCTTAGTGTTCATCTTGACATTCATAGTGTTCTTGCATGCATCATTGGTTTTGATCCAAAATTTTCATATTTTGGGTCATATTTGTGTTTTTCTTTCTCCTCGTTAAAAATTCAAAAAAATAAAAAAATATCTTTTCCTTCTTTTACTCGTAAATTTCGAAATTTTGGGTTGACTTAGTCAAATTTTTTTTTAAAATAAGTTGTTTCTTGTTAGTCAAGTCAAGATTTCAATTTTTAAAATCCTATCTTTTCAAAAAATCAAATCTTTTTCATTTTTTTTATTATTTTCGAAAATTTTAAAAAATTGATTTTCAAAATCTTTTTTTTAATGTCATTTCAAAATTTCGAAAACTTTACTAACAATTAATGTGATTGATTCAAAAATTTGAAGTTTGTTACTTTCTTGTTAAGAAAGGTTCAATCTTTAAATTCTAGAATCATATTTTTTAGTTTCTTGTTAGTCAAGTAATCAAATTTTAATTTTAAAAATCAAATCTTTTCGAAAATATCTTTTTCAATCATATCTTATCAAAATATCTTTTTCAAATCATATCTTTTTCAAAATCAATTTCAAAATCTTTTCTAACTTCCTATCTTTTCAAAATTGATTTTCAAATCTTTTTCAACTAACTAATTGACTTTTTGTTTGTTTCTTATCTTTTTCAAAACCACCTAAATACTTTTCTCTCTCTAATTTTCGAAAATCATCTCCCTCTTTTTCAAAATTCTTTTAATTAACTAATTGTTTCAAATTTTAATTTTAATTTTATTTCTTCTCTTAATTTTCGAAAACTCTCTCTCTCTCATCTATTTCTTTTTATTTTATTTATTTACTAACACTTCTCTTCATCTAAAAAATTTGAACCCTCTCTTCTCCTCTGTGTTCAAATTTTTCTCTTCTCCTTCTTCTATTATTATTTTCTTTTACTCACATAAAGAAATCTCTATACTGTGACATAGATGATTCCTCTTTCTTTTCTGTTTCTTCTTTCTCATATGAGTAGGAGCAAGGATAAGAACATTCTTATTGAAGCATATTCTGAACCTGAACGGACTCTGAAGAGGAAGCTAAGAGAAGCTAAAGCACAACAATTTAGAGAAAACCTTACAGAGAATCTCGAAAAAGAAAGAGAAATGGCCGAACCCAATAACAATGGTGGAGGCGCAAGGAGGATGCTTGGTGATTATACTACATCTACTTCCAACTTTTATGGAAGAAGCATCTCAATCCCTGCCATTGGAGCAAACAATTTTGAGCTGAAGCCTCAACTAGTTGCTCTGATGCAACAGAATTGCAAGTTCCATGGACTTCCATCAGAAGATCCCTATCAGTTTTTAACTAAATTCTTGCAGATCTGTGAGTAGATCCTGAAGTCTACAGGCTCATGCTTTTTCCTTTTGCTATAAGAGACAGGGCTAGAACATGGTTGGACTCACAACCTAAAGATAGCCTGGACTCTTGGGATAAGCTGGTCACGGCCTTCTTGGCTAAGTTCTTTCCTCCTCAAAAGCTGAGCAAGCTTAGAGTGGATGTTCAGACCTTCAAGCAAAAAGATGATGAATCCCTCTATGAAGCTTGGGAAAGATACAAGCAGTTGACCAAAAAGTGTCCTTCTGGCATGCTTTCAGAGTAGACCATTTTAGATATATTCTATGATGGTCTATCTGAGCTTTCTAAGATGTCACTGGACCATTCTGCAGGTGGATCCATTCACCTAAAGAAAATGCCTGCAAAAGCTCAAGAACTCATTGGCATGGTTGCAAATAACCAATTCATGTACACCTTTGAGAGAAATCATGTGAGTAATGGGATGCCTCAGAGGAAGGGAGTTCTTGAAATTGATGCTCTGAATGCCATATTGGCTCAGAACAAAATGTTGATTCAGCAAGTCAACATGATTTCTCAGAGTCTGAATGGATGGCAAAATCCATCCAACAGTACTAAAGAGGCATCTTCTGAAGAAGAAGCTTATAATCCTGAGAACCCTGCAATGGCAGAGGTGAATTACATGGATGAAGCCTATGGAAACACCTATAATTCCTCATGGAGAAATCATCCTAATTTTTCATGGAAGGATCAACAAAAGCCCCAACAAGGCTTTAATAATGGTGGAAGAAATAGGTTTAGCAATAGCAAGCCTTTTCCATCATCTTCTCAGCAACAGACAGAGAATTCTGAGCAGAGCCCCTCTAGCTTAGCAAACATAGTCTCTGATCTATCTAAGGCCACTTTAAGTTTCATGCATGAAAAAAGATCCTCCATTAGAAATTTAGAGGCACAAGTGGGTCATCTGAGTAAGAAAATCACTGAAACCCCTCCTAGTACTCTCCCAAGCAATACAGAAGAGAATCCAAAAGGAGAGTATAAGGCCATTGATATAATCAATATGGCCGAATGCACAAAGGAGGAGAAGGACATGAATCCCAGTGAGGAAGACCTCCTGGGACGTCCTCTGAACAAAAAGGAGTTCCACACTGAGGAACCTAAGGAATCTGAGGCTCACCTAGAGACCATAGAGATTCCATTTAACCTCCTTTTACCATTCATGAGCTCTGAGAACTATTCTTCCTCTGAAGAGGATAAAGATGTAACTGAAGAGCAAGTTGCTCAACATCTAGGAGCCATCATGAAGCTGAATGCCAAGTTGTTTGGTAATGAGACTTGGGAAGATGAACCTCTGATGAGCGGATAATTTATACGCTTTTTGGCATTGTTTTTAGGTAGTTTTTAGTAAGCTCAAGCTACTTTTAGGGATGTTTTCATTAGTTTTTATGTTAAATTCACATTTCTGGACTTTACTATGAGTTTGTGTGTTTTTCTGTGATTTCAGGTAATTTCTGGCTGAAATTGAGGGACTTGAGCAAAACTCTGATAGGAGGCTGACAAAGGACTGCTGATGCTGTTGGAATCTGACCTCCCTGCACTCGAAATGGATTTTCTGGAGCTACAAAACTCCAAATGGCACGCTCTCAACGGCGTTGGAAATTAGACATCCAGAGCTTTGCAGCAATATATAATAGTCCATACTTTCTTTGGGAATTGACAACGTAAACTGGCGCTCAACGCCAGTTCCATGTTGTTGTTTGGAGTAAAACGCCAGAAACACGTCACGACCCGGAGTTGAATGCCCAAAACACGTTACAACTTGGTGTTCAACTCCAAACGAAGCCTCAGCTAGTGGATAGATCAAGCTCAGCCCAAACACACACCAAGTGGGCCCCGAAAGTGGATTTATGCATCAATTACTAGTAAACCCTAGTAGCTAGTCTAGTATAAATAGGATACTTTACTATTGTATTAGACATCTTTGGTCTCAGTTTTATTTTATTCTTCATCTGAGGAGACTATTGATCACATTTTGGGGGGTTGGCCATTCAGCCATGCCTGAACCTTTCACTTATGTATTTTCAACGGTGGAGTTTCTACACACCATAGATTAAGGGTGTGGAGCTCTACTGTACCTCAAGTTTCAATGCAATTACTATTATTTTCTATCCAATTTGAATTATTCCTATTCTAAGATATTCGTTGCACTTCAACTTGATGAATGTGATGATCCATGACACTCATCATCATTCTCACCTATGATCCGTGACAACCACTTCCGTTCTACCCTAGACCGGGCGCATATCTCTTGGATTCCTTAATCAGAATATTCGTGGTATAAGCTAGAATTGATGGCGGCATTCATGGGAATCCAGAAGGTCTAACCTTGTCTGTGGTATTCCGAGTAGGATTCTGGGATTGAATGACTGTGACGAGCTTCAAACTCCTGAAGGCTGGGCGTTAGTGACAGACACAAAAGAATCAAGGGATTCTACTCCAACCTGATTGAGAACCGACAGATGATTAGCCATGCTGTGACAGAGCATTTGGACCTTTTTCACTGAGAGGATGGGATGTAGCCATTGACAACAGTGATGCCCTACATACAGCTTTCCATAGAAGGGAGTGATAAAATTGGATAAAAGCAGTAGGAAAGCAGAGATTCAGGAGGAGCACAGCATCTCAATACGCCTATCTGAAATCCCCATCATTGGATTACATGAGTAACTTTATCTTTATTTTATGTTTATTATTTATTAATTTTCGAAAATCCATAATCAATTACTATCCGCCTGACTGAGATTTACAAGATGACCATAGCTTGCTTCATACCAACAATCTCTGTGGAATCGACCTTTACTCACGTAAGGTTTATTACTTGGACGACCCAGTACACTTGCTGGTTAGTTGAACAGAGTTGTGTCCACACATAGCAAAGAGCCATTATAATTATTCCATACAACAACAAAGAGTACAACATTGATGATCACAATTTCGTCCACCAAGTTTTTGGCGCCGTTGCCGGGGATTGTTCGAGTATGGACAACTGACGGTTCATCTTGTTGCTCAGATTAGGTAATTTTATTTTTATTTTCTTTTCAAAAAAGTTTTCAAAAATCTTTCAAAAAAATTTCTTTATTGTCGTTTTCTTAAAATATAATTTTCGAAAAAAATAATAAAAATACAAAAAAATCATAAAATCATAAAAATAAAAAATATTTTGTGTTTCTTGTTCAAGTCTTGAGTCAATTTTTAAGTTTGGTGTCAATTGCATGCTTTAAAAAATTTTTTCTTGCATTTTTCGAAAATTCATGCATTCATGGTGTTCTTCATGATCTTCAAGTTGTTCTTCACAAGTCTTCTTGTTTGATCTTGATGTTTTCTTGTTGTGTTGTATGTTGTTTTTCATATGCATTTTTTCATTCATAGTGTCCATGCATTAAAGAATTCTAAGTTTGGTGTCTTGCATGTTTTTCTTTGCAAAAAAAAATTTTCAAAAATATGTTCTTGATGTTCATCATGATCTTCAAAGTGTTCTTGGTATTCATCTTAACATTCAAAGTGTTCTTGCATGCATTCTTTGTTTTGATCCATAAAGAAAAGAGAAAAACACAAAAATGATGTTTTTAATTTTTCTCTCTTCTCATTAAAAATTCAAAAATAAAAAAAATATCTTTTCCTTTTTTCTCTCAAAATTTCGAAAATTTGAAGTTGACTTAGTCAAAAATTTTCAAAATTAGTTGTTTCTTACAAGTCAAGTCAAATTTTCAAATTTTAAAAATCTTATCTTTTCAAAAACTTTTTTTTCAAAAATCATATCTTTTTCATTTTTTCTTTTTTTTCGAAAATTTTAAAAATCTTTTTCAAAATATTTTCAAAATCTCTTCCTTATCTTTATTTCAAAAATTTCGAAATTACACTAGCAATTAATGTGATTGATTCAAAAATTTGAAGTTTGTTACTTTCTTGTTAAGAAAGGTTCAATCTTTAAATTCTAGAATCTTATCTTGTAGTTTCTTGTTAGTAAAGTAATTAATTTTAATTTTAAAAATTAAATCTTTTTCAAACATATCTTATCATATCTTTTATATCTTATCTTTTTATCATATCTTTATCAAAATTTTATCTTTTTCAAAAATTTTATTTCAAAATATTTTATCTTATCTTGTTGATGCCAAGGCATTTTGGCCAGTTTCACTGACCTTTTCTTTACTGTTTTTAGGTAATTTCATGCATTTTCTTAGGAAATAAGTTAGTTTTGGGCAAATATTCACTCAGACCTTGATTCAAGCATACATTGCGCATTTTACATTATTTCATGAGGATTTTGCATGATTTTAATGACAAAATTGTATATTGCATTACCCATGACTTGGACTAGAACTTTGATGCACTCTATTGCTTGATTTCAGGACCAAAGGAAGCAAGGAATGGGAAGTAACTTGCAAAGTTAAGGAGAAAAGTAATTGCCAAAAACACTCTCAAAAGCCATCAATGCCCATGTTAAAGAGTCAACTCTAACGTGGAGAAGAGAAGTTGAGCCAACGTTAGTGACACTTAACATTGTCACTAATGTTGGCAATTGCTCACAAATGGCCACGTTAGAAGCCACGTTAACCTAGTTAACGTGGTCTCTAACGTTAAAGGGGGAAGAGAAGCCAACGTTAGTGACACTTAACATTGTCACTAACGTTGGCCTAAGGTGCAAAGAGCCACGTTAACTTGGTTAACGTAGGAGCTAACGTAAGAGATGGAGAGTTGTCGACAACGTTAGTGACACTCAACATTGTCACTAACGTTGGAGCAACCACACAACCCCCAAGAGCCACGTTAACTTCCACGTTAACTTGGTTAACGTGGAAGCTAACGATTAGGAATGAAGAATGAGCCAACGTTAGTGACACTCAACATTGTCACTAACGTTGGGATGGCTAAGAATGGCCACGTTAGAAGCCACGTTAACCTAGTTAACGTGGACTCTAACGTGAGACCTAGGGGCACACTTGAACGATAGTGACAATGTTTAGTGTCACTAACGTTCTCGAAGGTTGGCAAAAGCCACGTTAGAAGCCACGTTAACCTAGTTAACGTGAGCTATAACGTGAAGCAAGAAAGGGCACACTTGAACGTTAGTGACAATGTTGAGTGTCACTAACGTTCTCGAAGGCTAACAAGGCAACGTTAAATGCCACGTTAACCCAGTTAACGTGGGCTCTAACGTGAGGCAAAGGGGTGCATGGCAACGTTAGTGACGATGTTAAGTGTCACTAACGTTCTCGAACTTGTATTTTCACTAAATGTTAAACACCCCTAACGTCTTGAGCTAAAGTCTCTGCCCACTTCACACTTTCTCTCTTTAAGTAAGCCAAGCCCAATTGAAGAAAGGAACTGCTTCAAGCTCAACGATCCAGAGGCCCAAGACTTGAAGAGCTAACTAGAAGCTGAGAAGAGTAGTATATATAGGAGTAGTTTTGAAATAGAGAGGAGCTTTTGGGGGAGGAGCTAGGAAAGAGAACTACTCTTTATATTTACTTTTTTTGCAATTCTAGCTTTATCATGTATTCTCCATCTTTGATTTTGATTTCTAGAGCTATGAACAACTAAACTCCTTTTATTGGGTTAGGGAGCTCTGTTGTAATTTGATGGATCAATACTAATTTTCTTATTCTTCTTCTATCTTTCCTTTTGATTTTACTTGAAAGCCTTCGATCTTCATCCAATTGGATAGTGATCTTGGAAAAGAAGCTATTCAAACATGGATCTCTTCGGATCCTTGAAAGAGGAATGAAGAGATTAGCTAGAAATGCTTTCTCATGCTGGACCAAATTGAGTGTGGATGGGTATGTGGCTATAACCCTCTAAGCATTTGATTTGGGAAGTGCATGTGGTATAATTAGTGACCACACTTCATCTTTTCTCATGAGCAATTGACCAAGGAATTGGCTATTGATCAAGATTTGAGAGATTGAATTGCAAGAACTTGTGATTCAATCACTTAAGATTGCCAAGGAGATCAATGAGTGCATTGATTGAGGAAGAGATGAAAATGAAATTGATCTGGAGAATGCAACATCTCCTAAGCCCAATGAACTCCCCATTTCTGATCTTACCCATTCTCTTTATTTTCTGCAATTTACTTTTATGAGCAATTCCCCCATTCCCATTTACAATTCTGCTATTTACTTTCAGTCAATTACTTTCCTGCCATTTTAATTTCTGCAATTATCAACTCTATTCATGGATTCGCTCAACTAGATCATTCCTCTAATTAAAGTTGCTTGATCAATCAATCCCTGTGGGATTCGACCTCACTCTATTGTGAGTTTTTACTTGACGACAAATTCGGTACACTTGCCGAATGGGAATTTGTTGAGAGACAAGTTTTACCCCGATCAAGTTTATGGCGCCGTTGCCGGGGATTGATTGTGCATCGACAATGATTACATTAGAGGATCACTAGATTGAGCATTTGTTTTTTGTTTGATTTAATTTTCTGTTTGGTTAATTTGCTTTCCGTCTTTGTTTAATTCTTCCCCTCCCCTGTTTCTTAGTTTTTCTTTGCTATTTACAATTCAGTTCACTAACCCACTAACTGTTTGATATATTGCATCACTGACACTAACAAGTAATTCTAACAAGATACTTTCTGCATTGCTTTTCTTGCTTGTACTCTGTTGGTTGTATGACAGGGAGAAGAAGCGGAGCCTCAACTTCCTTTGATTCTGAACCTGAGAGAACCTTCTTAAGATTAAGAAGGGAGGCAAAAGAAAAATGTGTAGTTGGTGCTGAAGAAGATGAGGAACACTGTGAAGAATACTTTGAAACAACCATGGAAGACCATCGTGAGGAAGAGGTGCACAACCATGGTGGAGGAGGGAGAGCAAATCCTGGTGGGGAAGATAGAAGAGTCTTGGGCTCTTACATTAACCCAAACCCAGGAAACTGCGGAAGTAGCATCCAAAAACCAACCATCCATGCCAACAACTTTGAACTAAAGCCACAGCTCATCACCCTTGTTCAGAACAATTGCTCGTTCGGAGGAGGTGTCCACGAAGACCCCAATCAACACTTAAACACCTTCCTGAGAATATGTGACACAGTGAAGTCCAATGGCGTTCAACCTAACGCCTATAGACTGTTGTTGTTCCCATTCTCTCTCAGAGACAAGGCAACCAAGTGGTTGGAGTCTTTTCCAAAGGAGAGCTTGACAACTTGGGATGATGTTATGAACAAATTCTTAGCAAGATTTTACCCCCCTCAACGAGTCAATCGGCTGAGAGCTGAGGTCCAAACTTTCAGGCAACAAGATGGTGAGACTCTATATGAAGCATGGAAGAGGTTTAAAGACCTAACAAGGAGATGTCCATCTGATATGTTCAATGAATGGGTGCAGTTGCACATCTTCTATGAAGGACTGTCATATGAATTAAAGAAGGCTGTAGACCATTCATCCGGAGGTTCTTTGAACAAGAAGAACACCATTGAGGAAGCCATAGATGTCATTGAAACTGTAGTTGAGAATGACTACTTCTATGCTTCCGAAAGAGGGAACACTAGAGGGGTAATGGAGCTGAACAATGTATATGCTCTGCTGGCTCAAAATAAGCTCATCACCAAGCAGCTAGCTGACCTCACCAAGAAGATGGAGAGAAGTCAAGTAGCAGCGATCACCACTTCAACTCTAGAGGAAGCAAGTGAAGAGGAAGAAGGCACTCAGGGGCAAGCCAACTACATTGGGAACTCACATAGACACAACCATGATCCATACTCCAAGACCTACAACCCTGGATGGAGGAATCACCCAAACTTTGGGTGGGGTAATCAACAAGACCAAGGCCAAGATCAGAGACGTCACAACCCCAACAATAATACAGCCCATTCCTTATTTAATGACCAAATCTCTAAAATTGAAACCTTGCTTGAGAGCATATGCAGAGACATCCAAGACAGTAAAGCATTCCGAGAGGAAGTGCAGTCAAATATGCAGAACCAAGATGCTGCCATTGAGAAGCTTGAAACACAAGTTGGTTACCTATTCAATCAGACTTCTGGCAACAACAGAAGTAAAAAGGAGGAGTGTCAAGCTATCACTCTTAGGAGTGGGAAGGAACTGGAGGGATTTGACCAGAAGAAACTAGAAGAAGAGTCAACTGACGAAGGAGAAAGGCAAGATGGAGATCAGAGCCCAACTTCTAAAAGTCAAAAAGAAGAAGGGAAGCTAAAGCCGGATGTCCCGAGAGTTCCATACCCTCAGCAATTGAAGAAAAAGGGGGATGACAACCAATTTTTGAGATTTTTAGAAATCTTCAAAAAGCTACAAATCAACATACCCTTTGCTGAAACAATAGAACAAATGCCTCTCTATGCCAAGTTCTTAAAGGAGCTCATGACTAAGAAGAGAAGCTAGAAGAACAACGAAATTGTGATACTGACCGAAGAATGCAGTGCTATCATTCAGCACAAATTACCCCAGAAATTGAAGGATCCAGGGAGTTTTCAGATCCCTTGTGTCATAGGTGAGATCACGGTGGAGAAGGCTCTTTGTGACCTAGGAGCCAGCATCAATTTGATGTCAGTAGCTATGATGAGGAAGATGAAGATTGAAGAGGCTAAACCAACAAAGATGGCCCTACAATTGGCAGACCGCTCATTCAAGTTCCCTCACGGCATAGTAGAGGATTTGTTGGTAAAGGTGGGAGAGTTCATATTCCCAGCAGATTTTGTGGTCTTAGATATGCAAGAGGAACCCAAGGCTTCCATTATCCTGGGGAGGCCCTTCTTGGCCACTGCAGGAGCTGTCATTGACGTCCAAAAAGGTGACCTCACCTTGAGATTACACAATGAAGAGATGACCTTCAATGTATTCAAGGCCATGACTTACCCACCAGAGCAATTCGGGGAATGCATGAGGTTAGATGCGTTTGAGGAAGAAGTACATGAGGACTTTGAGGAAGAAGAACCTGAAGAGCCAGAGAGGGTAGTAGGGGAGGAATATGAATCAAGTGAAGAGGTTGTAGCAACAGAAATTTATACACAAGAAGCGCCCAAGGTGGAAAATCAAAAGTCAGAGGCACCAAAGCTTGAGCTCAAAGCACTGCCACCTACTCTCAAATATGCATATTTGGGGAAAAACGGAAGTTACCCAGTAATCATAAGCTCATCCCTCAACCAGAATCAAGAGGATGAACTACTCCAAGTACTGCGGAGACACAAGGATGCCATTGGATGGACTCTTGCTGACCTGAAAGGAATAAGCTCAGCCATATGCATGCACAAGATACTGCTAGAAGAAGATGCCAAACCATCCATTCAATCTCAAAGGAGGCTGAACCCAATTATGAAAGAGGTGGTGCAGAAAGAGGTTATGAAGTTATGGCAGGGAGGGGTGATATACCCTATCTCAGACAGCCCATGGGTCAGCCCTGTACATGTTGTCCCAAAGAAGGGAGGAATAACTGTAGTTCCGAATGAGAGAAACGAATTAATTCCTACAAGGACCGTCACTGGATGGCGGATGTGCATAGACTACAGAAAACTCAATGAAGCTACACGAAAAGATCATTTCCCGCTTCCATTCATGGACCAGATGTTGGAACGACTTGCAGGCCATGCATTCTATTGTTTTCTTGACGGCTATTCAGGATATAACCAAATAGTGGTTGATCCTAGAGACCAAGAGAAAACCTCCTTCACATGCCCATATGGAGTGTTTGCTTATAGGCGCATGCCATTTGGGCTATGTAATGCACCTGTAACATTCCAACGCTGCATGCTTTCTATCTTCTCAGATATGATAGAGAAATTCATTGATGTTTTTATGGATGATTTTTCAGTATTTGGAGATTCTTTTCCGAGTTGCCTACATCACCTAGCCCTGGTATTGAAGAGATGTCAAGAGACCAATCTGGTTTTGAACTGGGAAAATGTCACTTCATGGTGACAGGAGGAATAGTCCTTGGTCATAAGGTTTCTAACCAGGGTATTGAGGTGGACAGAGCTAAAGTGGAAATTATTGAAAAACTTCCTCCACCCGGTGATGTAAAGGCAATTAGGAGCTTTTTAGGACATGCAGGTTTTTACAAAAGGTTTATTAAGGATTTTTCAAAGATAGCAAAGCCCTTAAGAAATCTCCTTGTAGCTGACACACCATTTGTCTTCGATGAAACATGCATGTTGGCTTTTGAGAACTTGAAAATGAGGCTATCCTCTGCACCTATCATCTCCCCACTTGATTGGAACTTACCTTTTGAACTAATGTGTGATGCATCTGATTATGCAATAGGGGCAGTGTTAGGACAGAGGAAAGATAGCTTAGTCAATGTGATATACTATGCCAGCAAGGTCCTTAATGATGCTCAAAGAAATTATACCACAACCGAAAAGGAACTGCTGGCAATAGTCTTCACATTTGACAAGTTTAGATCATACCTCATTGGTGCAAAAGTGATTGTTTTCACAGATCACACAGCACTTAAATATTTGTTTGCTAAGCAGGAATCAAAACCAAGACTAATAAGATGGATCTTATTGTTGCAGGAATTTGATATTGAAATCAGAGACAAGAAAGGAGTGGAAAACAAGGTAGCAGATCACCTCTCCAGAATCCCTCAGGATGAAGGTGGGGCACATGATACTCAAGTGAACGAGCTCTTCCCTGATGAGCAGTTGATGATAGTTCACAAGGCTCCATGGTTTGCAGACATAGCCAACTTCAAGGCAACTGGGGCTTTACCACCAGAGATACATAAACATCAGAAAAGAAAGCTCATGAATAATGCAAAATACTTTGTCTGGAATGAGCCATATCTCTTCAAGAAGTGTTCAGATGGAGTCCTCAGAAGATGTGTTTCGGAAGAAGAAGGACGAGAGGTGCTATAGAATTGCCACAGCTCAAGTTATGGAGGCCACTTTGGAGGGGACAGAACAGCAGCAAAGGTTCTACAAAGTGGGTTCTTTTGGCCAACCCTTTTCAAGGACGCCAAAGAACTGGTAAAAAGCTGCAACGAATGCCAAAGAGCGGGAAATTTGCCCAAAAGAAATGCCATGCCACAAAATTTCATTCTAGAGCTGGAACTGTTTGATGTGTGGGGAATAGATTTCATGTGGCCATTTCCAACTTCATATGCAAACAAGTACATCTTAGTAGCTGTGGATTATGTCTCCAAGTGGGTGGAGGCAATTGCAACTCCAACAAATGATAACAAGGTGGTTATGAACTTCCTCAGGAAGAATATTTTTAGCCGGTTTGGAGTCCCAAGAGCCCTCATCAGTGATGGAGGGAGCCATTTTTGTAACAGACCATTAGAGGCTCTTCTCCTACGATATGGGGTAAAACACAAGGTAGCCACACCTTACCACCCCCAAACAAGTGGACAAACTGAGATCTCCAACAGAGAACTAAAGAGAATTTTGAAAAAGACTGTGGGTGCATCAAGAAAGGATTGGTCAAAGAAGCTGGATGATGCTCTTTGGGCATACAGAACAGCATTCAAAACACCACTTGGAATGTCCCCATATCAGCTGGTGTACGGTAAAGCCTGTCACTTACCACTGGAGTTAGAACACAAAGCTTTATGGGCTATCAAGATACTAAATTTTGATAGCATTGCTGCTGGTGCAAAGAGAATCTTGCAGCTGCAAGAGATGGAGGAATTCAGGTCACAAGCCTATGAGAATACCAAGATGTACAAGGAGAAGGCAAAGAGAAGACATGACTCACATCTTGCACCCAGAAGTTTCGAAAGGGGGCAGCGAGTGCTCCTATACAATTCCAAACTAAGACTGTTCCCAGGAAAACTCAAATCAAGGTGGTCCGGGCCTTTTCTTGTCACAAAAGTCTCGCCGTACGGGCACGTAGAAGTCATGGATGAAGGGTCAGAAAGGACTTTTACAGTGAATGGACAAAGACTCAAGCATTATCTGGGCAACATGGGGAAAAACCCCAGAATGAAATACCATCTCAAGTGAGTGAGGACTCGTCGAGCTAGCGACGATAAAAAAGCGCTTTGTTGGGAGGCAACCCAACCTCAGGTAGTCATTTTCATCTTCATTTCAATAAAAATCACAAGTTGTTTCCCCTGTATTGCAAGGAGCTAAGTTTGGTGTTTCACACCAGAACAATCAAAAGAGACAGTGTAATTCTAAGTTTGGTGTTCCACCAAAAGGACATTTAGTTAGAATTACACCTGCTCCCAAAACACATTGCTAGCTCTAACCAATTGAGGGAAACCACTTAGATGTAGTTAGACTTTAGTTAATCATTGTTCTGTTAACAACAAGATATGAGTTATCAGTGTATGTGCAAGATTGTGTACTAAACAAGGAACTAAGTTTGGTGTTCACACACCAAATCAAGTTCATAAGACACAAGCACATGCAAGCTAATTTTTCCTCAAGTGCTTTGGGAACAAGCAACTTCCAATAACTTTACAGGAACCTTATGGTGCCTCTTCGCTCAAGGAAGCAAAGAGCAGGAGGAGAACGAAAAGAAGGCGATTAGAAGTTGTCACCTGAAGGTTGTATTGTCACTTAATTCCATATATTTACAGTTCGAACATTGGAAGCTCAAATGCAATCTTGATTAATGATTACCAGTGAGGCCTAAACATGTTTTTTTTTAAACTCTACCTTGTTGTTGAGCATCTTTCCCTTATTTACTTGTAAGCTTGTCTATTTGTATGAAGAAGAGAATGTCTATGTTTACAAAAGACCAGAAAGGAGTTCATAATGTGGAAGTGCATTCATGAATCTTTGGGGGTAGTCATAAGTTAGCTAAGTTGGTTCAACTACAAGGTTAGGATGACAACTATCTATCATGAATACTTTATTTTTGATATACCCATGAGATTAAGATAACAACAAGATCCTAATAAGAGAAAAGGGAAAGAACAATGGAAGTGAAAAACAAAAGAAAAAGAGTAAGCAATAAGGCTAGGCACCAATGGTTTGCCTTAAGACATGTGTCTGTAGTGCTCCTGTGTGGGGGATCTACTTGGATGAATAAGCTCATTGGGGTGCTTTATCACCTGGTAACTTGGGTTAACTAACTCGGGATTATCAGCTAAAAATCCACTATCAAGAGTAACCCTCACCACAGAGCATTTAGTAACCCAAAGAGGTACTGGACACGAAGGTCTCAAGGAAAGAAAATAAATAAACTATATGCATGTGGTGTGTATGTATGGGGGAGAGACTTGAGCAAGTAAGTCCTTAGGGGTGCTTCAACACCTAGCACCTTGAACCAACTGGTTCGGGAGTATTGGCTGAAAGCTTATCCTAAAGAGTTGCCCCCTTACAAAACACTTAGCCTGAAAACACAAATAAGCCCTTGAAGTAACAACAAAAGGATCAATAAATAAAGGTCTCATGGGACATAACAAAGTGAGTAATTTAGGAGATGATAAAGGTCTGAAAGCCAATAGTGGAATGAACCTAAGTTGCTATGCATGAAACCACCATAAAATCAGTAATATGACTTCCACAAGAATGACTCATTTCTCTGGAGATTCCATTCATCATTCTCTTGTTCCAGTACTTGCTTAGGGACAAGCAAGCTTTAAGTTTGGTGTTGTGATGCCAGGGCATTTTGGCCAGTTTCACTGACCTTTTCTTTACTATTTTTAGGTAATTTCATGCATTTTCTTAGGAAATAAGTTAGTTTTGGGCAAATATTCACTCAGACCTTGATTCAAGCATACATTTCGCATTTTACATTATTTCATGAGGATTTTGCATGATTTTAATGACAAAATTGTATATTGCATTACCCATGACTTGGACTAGAACTTTGATGCACTCTATTGCTTGATTTCAGGACCAAAGGAAGCAAGGAATGGGAAGTAACTTGCAAAGTTAAGGAGAAAAGTAATTGCCAAAAACACTCTCAAAAGCCATCAATGCCCACATTAAAGAGTCACGTTAACTAAGTTAACGTAAACTCTAACGTGGAGAAGAGAAGTTGAGCCAACGTTAGTGACACTTAACATTGTCACTAACGTTGGCAATTGCTCACAAATGGCCACGTTAGAAGCCACGTTAACCTAGTTTAGGTTAACGTGGCCTCTAACGTTAAAGGGGGAAGAGAAGCCAACGTTAGTGACACTCAACATTGTCACTAACGTTGGCCTAAGGTGCAAAGAGCCACATTAACTCCCACGTTAACTTGGTTAACGTAGGAGCTAATGTAAGAGATGGAGAGTTGTCGACAACGTTAGTGACACTCAACATTGTCACTAACGTTGGAGCAACCACACAACCCCTAAGAGCCACGTTAACTTCCACGTTAACTTGGTTAACGTGGAAGCTAACGATTAGGAATGAAGAATGAGCCAACGTTAGTGACACTCAACATTGTCACTAACGTTGGGATGGCTAAGAATGGCCACGTTAGAAGCCACGTTAACCTAGTTAATGTGGACTCTAACGTGAGACCTAGGGGCACACTTGAACGTTAGTGACAATGTTGAGTGTCACTAACATTCTCGAAGGTTGGCAAAAGCCACGTTAGAAGCCACATTAACCTAGTTAACGTGAGCTTTAACGTGAAGCAAGAAAGGGCACACTTGAACGTTAGTGACAATGTTGAGTGTCACTAACGTTCTCGAAGGCTAACAAGGCAACGTTAAAAGCCACGTTAACCCAGTTAACGTGGGCTCTAACGTGAGGCAAAGGGGTGCATGGCAACATTAGTGACGATGTTAAGTGTCACTAACGTTCTCGAACTTGTATTTTCACTAAATGTTAAACACCCCTAACGTCTTGAGCTAAAGTCTCTGCCCACTTCACACTTTCTCTCTGCAAGTAAGCCAAGCCCAATTGAAGAAAGGAACTGCTTCAAGCTCAAAGATCCAGAGGCCCAAGACTTGAAGAGCTAACTAGAAGCTGAGAAGAGTAGTATATATAGGAGTAGTTTTGAAATAGAGAGGAGCTTTTGGGGGAGGAGCTAGGAAAGAGAACTACTCTTTATATTTACTTTCTTTGCAATTCTAGCTTTATCATGTATTCTCCATCTTTGATTTCGATTTCTAGAGCTATGAACAACTAAACCCCTTTTATTGGGTTAGGGAGCTCTGTTGTAATTTGTTGGATCAATACTAATTTTCTTATTCTTCTTCTATCTTTCCTTTTGATTTTACTTGAAAGCCTTCGATCTTCATCCAATTGGATAGTGATCTTGGAAAAGAAGCTATTCAAACATGGATCTCTTCGGATCCTTGAAAGAGGAATAAAGAGATTAGCTAGAAATGCTTTCTCATGCTGGACCAAATTGAGTGTGGATGGGTATGTGGCTATAACCCTCTAAGCATTTGATTTGGGAAGTGCATGTGGTATAATCAGTGACCACACTTCATCTCTTCTCATGAGCAATTGACCAAGGAATTGGCTATTGATCAAGATTTGAGAGATTGAATTGCAAGAAATTGTGATTCAATCACTTAAGATTGCCAAGGAGATCAATGAGTGCATTGATTGAGGAGGAGATGAAAATGAAATTGATCTGGAGAATGCAACATCTCCTAAGCCCAATGAACTCCCCATTTCTGATCTTACCCATTCTCTTTATTTTCTGCAATTTACTTTTATGAGCAATTCCCCCATTCCCATTTACAATTCTGCTATTTACTTTCAATCAGTTACTTTCCTGCCATTTTAATTTCTGCAATTATCAACTCTATTCCTGGATTCGCTCAACTAGGTTATTCCTCTAATTAAAGTTGCTTGATCAATCAATCCCTGTGGGATTCGACCTCACTCTATTGTGAGTTTTTACTTGACGACAAATTCGGTACACTTGCCGAATGGGAATTTGTTGAGAGACAAGTTTTATCCCGATCACTTGTCTTCTTATCTTTTCAAATTTGATTTTAATATCTTTTTAAACTAACTATTTGACTTTTTGTTTGTTCCTTATCTTTTTCAAAACCACCTAACTACTTTTCCCTCTCTAATTTTTGAAAATACCTCCCTCTTTTTCAAAAATTCTTTTTAATTGTTTTAAATTTTAATTTTAATTGTATTTTATCTTTAATTTTCGAAAATCACTAACCACTTTTTCAAAATTATTTTCGAAATTCTCTATCTCTCCTTCTTCTATTTATTTATTTATTTACTAACACTTCTCTTCACCTCTCTTCATCTCAAATCACTACCTCTATCCTTACCCATTCTTCTTCACCACTCTGCCCTTTTTTCTTCTACTAACATAAAAGAATCTCTATACTTTGACATAGAGGATTCCTCTTTCTTTTCTTGTTTTCTTCTCTTTCATATGAGCAGAAACAAAGACAAAAGCATTCTTGTTCAAGCTGATCTAGAACCTGAAAGGACTCTGAAGAGGAAACTAAGAGAAGCTAAATTACAACAATCCAAAAACAACCTTTCAGAAATTTTCGAACAAGAGAAGGAGATGGCAGCCGAAAATAATAATAATGCAAGGAGGATGCTTGGTAACTTTACTAAACCCACGTCCAAATTTGATGGAAGAAGCATCTCTATTCCTGCCATTGGAGCAAATAATTTTGAGCTGAAACCTCAGCTAGTTGCTTTAATGCAACAAAACTGCAAGTTTCATGGACTTCCATCTGAAGATCCTTATCAGTTTTTAACTGAGTTCTTGCAAATTTGTGAGACTGTAAAGACGAATGGAGTAGATCCTGAAGTCTACAGGCTCATGCTTTTCCCTTTTGCTGTAAGAGACAAAGCTAGAACATGGTTGGATTCACAACCTAAAGATAGCCTGGACTCCTGGGAAAAGCTGGTCACGGCCTTCTTGGATAAATTCTTTCCTCCTCAAAAGCTGAGCAAGCTTAGAGTGGATGTTCAAACCTTCAAGTAAAAGGATGGTGAATCCCTCTATGAAGCTTGGGAAAGATACAAGCAGTTGACCAAAAGGTGTCCATCTGACATGTTTTCATAATGGACCATATTAGATATATTCTATTATGGTCTATCTAAGTTTTTGAAAATGTCACTGGACCATTCTGCAGGTGGATCCATTCACCTAAAGAAAACGCCTGCAGAAGCTCAAGAACTTATTGACATGGTTGCAAATAACCAGTTCATGTATACTTCTGAGAGGAATTCCGTGAATAATGGGACGCCTCAGAGGAAGGGAGTTCTTGAAATTGATACTCTGAATGCCATATTGGCTCAGAACAAAGTGTTGACTCAACAAGTCAACATGATCTCTCAAAGTCTGAATGGATGGCAAAATGCATCCAACAGTACTAAAGAGGCAGCTTCTGAAGAAGCTTATGATCCTGAGAACCCTGCAATAGCAGAGGTTAATTACATGGGTGAACCTTATGAAACACCTATAACTCATCATGGAAAAATCATCCAAATTTCTCATGGAAGGATCAACAAAAGCCTCAACAAGGCTTTAACAATGGTGGAAGAAATAGGCTCAGTAATAACAAGCCTTTTCCATCATCTTCTCAGCAACAGACAGAAAATTCTGAACAGAGCCCCTTTAATTTAGCAAACTTAGTCTCTGATCTGTCAAAAGCCACTTTAAGTTTCATGAGTGAAACAAGGTCCTCCATTAGAAATCTGGAGGCACAAGTGGGCCAGCTGAGTAAGAAAGTCATTGAAACTCCTCTCAGTATTCTCCCAAGCAATACAGAAGAGAATCCAAAAGGAGATTGCAAGGCCATTGAAGTAATCAATATGGCCGAATGCACAAGGGAGGAGAAGGACGAAAATCATAGTGAGAAAGACCTCCTAGGACGTCTCTCAAACAAGAAGGAGTTCCCCATTGAGGACCTAAAGGAATCTGAGGCTCATATAGAGGCCATGGAGATTCCACTAAATCTCCTTCTGCCATTCATGAGCTCTGAAAACTATTCCTCCTCAGAAGAGGATGAAGATGTAACTGGAGAGCAAGTTTCTCAATATCTAGGAGCTATCATGAAGCTGAATGCCAAGTTGTTTGGTAATGAGACTTGGGAAGGTGAATCCCCCTTGCTCATTAGTGAACTAGATACATAGATTCAGAAAACTCTACCTCAAAAGAGACAAGATCCTGGTAAATTCTTAATACCCTGTACCATAGGCACCATGACCTTTAACAAGGCTCTGTGTGACCTGGGGTCAGGCATAAATCTTATGCCACTCTCTGTAATGGAGAAACTGGGGATCATTGAGGTACATTCTGCCTTATTCTCACTTCAATTGGTAAACAAGTCAGTAAGACAAGCTTATGGATTAGTAGAGGACGTGTTAGTAAAGGTTGAAGGCCTTTACATCCCTACTGATTTCATAATCTTAGACACTAGAAAGGAAGAAGATGAATGCATCATCCTTGGAAGACCCTTCCTAGCCACAGCAGAAGCTGTGATTGATGTTAGCAGAGGAGAATTAGTCCTTCAATTGAATGGGGACTACCTTGTATTTAAAGCTCAAGGACCTTCCTCTGCAACCATGGAGAGGAAGGATGAAAAGCTTCTCTCAGTACAGAGTCAAAAAGAGCCCCCACAGTCAAACTCTAAGTTTGGTGTTGGGAGGCCACAACCAAACTCTAAGTTTGGTGTTGAGAAGCCCCCTCATTCAAACTCTATGTTTGGTGTTGGGAGGCCCTCATCATGCTCTGAATATTTGTGAGGCTCCATGAGAGCCCATTGTCAAGCTAATGACACTAAAGAAGCACTTTTTGGGAGGCAACCCAATTTTTATATATCTAATTTTAATTTTATTTTATTGTTATTTTGTGTTTTATTAGGTTCATGATCATGTGGAGTCACGAAAAAAATACTAAAATTAAAAACAGAATCAAAAATAGCAGAAGAAAAATCACACCCTGGAGGAAGGACTTACTGGCGTTTAAACGCCAGTAAGGTGCATCTGGCTGGCGTTCAACGCCAGAACAGAGCATGTTTCTGGTGCTGAACGCCAGAAACAAGCAACATCCTGGCATTTGAATGCCAGGAATGTGCCTTGAGGAAAGCTGGCGTTGAACGCTAGTAACAAGCATGGAACTGGCGTTCAACGCCAGAAACATGCTACACATGGGCGTTGAACGCCCAGAGTGTGCATCACTTCGGCGTTTAAACGCCAAAATGGTGTGCAAAGGCATTTTACATGCCTAATTGGTGCAGGGATGTAAATCCTTGATACCTCAGGATCTGTGGACCCCTCAGGATCATCTCAGGATCTGTGGACCCTACAGGATCCCCACCTAACATACTCTCCCCTCTTCTCAACATTCATTCGCTCTTTCCAATAAACACACTTCCCCAAAAACCCTTCACCAATCACCTCAAACCTCTCTTCCCAATTACCCCCTTCACCACTCACATCCATCCACTCTTCCCCATAAACCCCACCCACCTTCAAAATTCCAAAATCTTTCCCACCCAAACCTACCCTAAATGACCGAAAAAAACCCCCTCTTCTACACCTTGGCCGAAACACCTTCCCTCACTCTCCTCTATATTTTCTTCTTCTTCTTCTTCTCTTCTTTCTTCTCTTGCTCGAGGGCGAGCAATATTTTAAGTTTAGTGTGGTCAAAGCATAATCTTTTTGTTTTTCCATTACCATCAATGGCACCTAAGGCCGGAGATTCCTCTAGAAAAGGAAAAGGGAAGACAAAAGCTTCCACCTCCGAGTCATGGGAGATGGAAAGATTCATCTCCAAAAGCCATCAAGACCACTTCTATGATGTTGTGGCAAAGAAGAAGGTGATCCCCGAGGTCCCTTTCAAGCTCAAGAAAAATGAGTATCTGGAGATCCGACATGAAATCCGAAGAAGAGGTTGGGAAGTCCTAACCAACCCCATGCAACAAGTCGGAATCTTAATGGTTCAAGAGTTCTATGCCAATGCATGGATCACTAGAAACCATGATCAAAGTGTGAATCCGAGTCCAAAGAATTATCTCA
Source organism: Arachis hypogaea (assembly GCF_003086295.3). Classification (NCBI taxonomy): domain Eukaryota; kingdom Viridiplantae; phylum Streptophyta; class Magnoliopsida; order Fabales; family Fabaceae; genus Arachis; species Arachis hypogaea. Next base: position 59,103,311 of record NC_092039.1, read on the forward strand.
CAATGGTTCGGGGGAAAAATGTGAGGTTGGCATTCCACTTGCCCATGATGCAAGGAGATGAACGCCCCTACACTAGAAGGGTCAACTTTAATCAAAGGTTAGACCAAGTCCTTATGGACATATATGTGGAAGGAGCTCAATGGAAAAGAGACTCCAAAGGCAAGCCGGTTCAACTAAGAAGACTGGACCTCAAGCCTGTGGCTAGAGGGTGGTTAGAGTTCATTTAACGCTCCATCATCCCCACTAGCAACCGATCTGAAGTTACTGTGGATCAGGCCATCATGATTCATAGCATCATGATTGGAGAGGAAGTAGAAGTTCATGAAGTCATCTCCCATGAATTCTATAAAATAGCCGAAAAGTCCTCCACCATGGCAAGGCTAGCTTTTCCTCATCTTATTTGCCATCTATGTTACTCAGCTGGAGTTATCATAGAAGGAGACATCCTCATTGAAGAGGATAAGACCATCACCAAAAAGAGGATGGAGCGAGCAAGAGAGACCCTCCACGGATCTCAAGAGATGCATGAGGAAGCTCATCATCAAGAAATCCTTGAGATGCCTCAAGGGATGCACTTTCCTCCCAACAACTATTGGGAACAAGTCAACACTTTCCTAGAAGATTTGAGCTACAATGTGGAACAATTAAGGGTGGAACATCATGAGCACTCCATCATTCTCCATGAAATAAGAGAAGATCAAAGAGCAATGAAGGAGGAGCAACAAAGGCAAGGAAGGGATATAGAAGAGCTTAAGGACATTGTTGGTCCTTCAAGAAGAAGACGCCACTAAGGTGGATTCATTCCTTGTTCTTACTTTTCTACTGTTCGGTTTTTATATTATATGTTTATCTATGTTTTGTGTCTCTACTTCATGATTATTAGTGTTTAGTAACTATGTCTTAAAGTTATGAATAATTCCATTAATCCTTCACCTCTCTTAAATGAAAAATGTTTTTAATTCAAAAGAACAAAGAAGTACATGAATTCCGAATTTATCCTTGAATTTAGTTTAATTATATTGATGTGGTGACAATACTTTTTGTTTTCTGAATGAATGCTTAAACAGTGCATATTTTTTATCTTGTTGTTTATGAATGTTAAAACTGTTGGCTCTTGAAAGAGTGATGAACAAAGAGAAATGTTATTGATAATCTGAAAAATCATGAAATTGATTCTTGAAGCAAGAAAAAGCAGTGAAAAACAAAAGCTTTCTAAAAAAAATAGAAAGAAAAAGAAATAGCAAGCAGAAAAAGCCAATAGCCCTTAAAACCAAAAGGCAAGGGTAAAAAGGATCCAAGGCTTTGAGCATCAATGGATAAGAGGGCCCAAGGAAATAAAATCCAGGCCTAAGCGGCTGAATTAAGTTGTCCCTAACCATGTGCTTGTGTCATGAAGGTCCAAGTGAAAAGCTTGAGACTGAGTGGTTAAAGTCGTGATCCAAAGCAAAAAGAGTGTGCTTAAGAGCTCTGGACACCTCTAACTGGGGACTCTAGCAAAGTTGAGTCACAATCTGAAAAGGTTCACCCAGTCATGTGTCTGTGGCATTTATGTATCCGGTGGTAATACTGGAAAACAAAGTTCTTAGGGCTACGGCCAAGACTCATAATACTGGAAAATAACATCTCCATACGCCTATCTGAAATCCTCATCATTGGATTACATGTGTAACTTTATCTTTATTTTATGTTTATTATTTATTAATTTTCGAAAATCCATAATCAATTACTATCCGCCTGACTGAGATTTACAAGATGACTATAGCTTGCTTCATACCAACAATCTCTGTGGAATCGACCCTTACTCACGTAAGGTTTATTCCTTGGACGACCCATTACACTTGCTGGTTAGTTGAACAGAGTTGTGTCCACACATAGCAAAGAGCCATTATAATTATTCCATACAACAACAAAGAGTACAACATTGATGATCACAATTTCGTCCACCAACCTCCCTTGCTCATTAGTGAACTAAATACATGGGTTCAGTAAACTTTACCTCAAAAGTAACAAGATCTTGGTAAATTCTTAATACCCTGTACCATAAGCACCATGACCTTTGAAAAGGCTCTATGTGACCTGAGGTCAGGTATAAATCTTATGCCACTCTCTGTAATGGAGAAACTAGGGATCTTTGAGGTACAAGCTGCAAGCATCTCATTAGAGATGGCAGACAAGTAAATAAAACAAGCTTATGGATTGGTAGAGGACGTGTTGGTAAAGGTTGAAGGCCTTATATCCCTGCTGATTTCATAATCTTAGACACTGGGAAGGATGAGAATGAATCCATCATTCTTGGAAGACCCTTCCTAGCCACAGCAGGAGCTGTGATTGATGTTGACAGAGGAGAGCTAGTCCTTCAATTGAATGGGGACTACCTTATGTTTAAAACTCAAGGATCTTCCTCTGCAACCATGGAGAGGAAGCATGAAAAGCTTTACACGCCTAAAGGGTGTAAGGATGAGAAATCCTTGACATCTCAGGATCTGTGGACCCCACAGGATCACCTCAGGATCTGTGGACCCCACAGGAACCCCACCTACCTTCAAATTCAAAATCTCTTTCCCACCCAAACCCACCCTACATGATCGAACCCTACCCCTCTCCCTCCACTATATAAACCCCTCCTTCCTTCTTCATTTTCAGAAAATACAACCCTCACTTACCCTCCTTGGCCGAAAACACACTTCTCTCCCTCACCTCCATATCTTCTTCTTCTTCTTCTATTCTTTCTTATTTTGCTCGAGGGCGAGCAACATTCTAAGTTTGGTGTGGTAAAAGGATAGCTTTTTTGTTTTTCCATAACCATTTATGACACCTAAGGCCGGAAAAACCTCTAGAAAGAGGAAAGGGAAGACAAAAGCTTCCACCTTTGAGTCATGGGAGATGGAGAGATTCATCTCAAAGGTCCATCAAGACCACTTCTATGAAGTTGTGGCCAAGAAAAAGGTGATCCCTGAGGTCCCTTTCATGCTCAAGAAAAATGAGTATCCAGAGATCCGACATGAGATCCAAAGAAGAGGTTGGGAAGTTCTTACCAACCCCATTTAACAAGTCAGAATCTTAATGGTTCAAGAGTTCTATGCAAACGCATGGATCACTAGGAACCATGATCAAAGAATGAACCCAAACCCAAAGAATTTGCTTACAATGGTTTGGGGGGAAATGCTTATATTTTAGTCCGGAGAACGTAAGGTTGGCGTTCAACTTGCCTATGATGCAAGAAGACGCATGCCCCTAGACTAGAAGGGTCAACTTTAATCAAAGGTTGGACTAAGTCCTCATGGACATATGTGTGGAAGGAGCTCAATGGAAAAGAGACTCAAAAGGCAAGCCGGTTCAATTGAGAAGACTGGACCTTAAGCCTGTGGCTAGAGGATGGTTGGAGTTCATCCAACGCTCCATCATCCCCACTAGCAACCGATCCAAAGTAACTGTGGATCGGTCCATCATGATCCATAGCATCATGATTGGAGAGGAAGTAGAAGTTCATGAAGTCATCTCTCTAGAACTTTACAAAGTAGCTGAAAAGCCCTCTACCTTGGCAAGGCTAGCTTTTCCTCATCTCATTTGCCATCTATGCTACTTAGCTGGAGTTGCCATAGAAGGAGACATCCTCATTGAAGAGGACAAGCCCATCACTAAGAAAAGGATGGGGCAAACAAGAGAGCCCATTCATGGATCTCAAGAGACACATGAGGAAGCTCATCATCAAGAAATCCCTGAGATGCCTAAAGGGATGCACTTTCTTCCAAACAACTATTGGGAACAACTCAACACTTTTCTAGAAGGATTGAGTCATGACATGAACCAATTAAGGGTGGAACACCAAGAGTACTCCATCATTTTCAATGAGATTAGAGAAGATCAAAGAGCTATGAGGGAGGAGCAACAAAGGCAAGGAAGAGACATAGAGGAGCTTAAGAACACTATTGGTCCTTCATGTTTGTCTATGTTTGTGTCTTTACTACATGATCATTAGTGTCTAGTAATTATGACTTAAGGCTATGAATAATTCCATGAATCCTTCACCTTTCTTAAATGAAAAATGTTTTTAATACAAAAGAACAAAAAGTACATGAGTTTTGAATTCATCCTTGAAACTAGTTTAATTATATTGATGTGGTGACAATACTTTTTATTTTTTGAATGAATGCTTGAACAGTGCATATTTTTTATCTTGTTGTTTATGAATGTTAAAATTGTTGGCTCTTGAAAGAATGATGAAAAAGAAAAATGTTATTGATGATCTGAAAAATCATGAAATTGATTCTTGAAGTAAGAAAAACAGTCGATAGTAAAGCTTGCGAAAAAAAGAGAAAGAAAAAGGAAAAAGCAAGCAGAAAAAGCCAATAGCCCTTAAAACCAAAAGGTAAGGGTAAAAAGGATCCAAGGCTTTGAGTATCAATGGATAGGAGGGCCCAAGGAAATAAAATCCAAGCCTAAGTGGCTAAATCAAGCTGTCCCTAACCATGTGCTTGTGGCATGCAGGTCCAAGTGAAAAGCTTGAGACTGAGTGGTTAAAGTCGTGATCCAAAGCAAAAAGAGTGTGCTTAAGAGCTCTGGACACCTCTAACTGGGGACTTTAGCAAAGCTGAGTCACAATCTAAAAAGGTTCACCCAGTCATGTGTCTGTGGCATTTATGTATCCGGTGGTAATACTGGAAAACAAAGTGCTTAGGGCCACGGCCAAGACTCATAAAAGTAGCTGTGTTCAAGAATCAATATACTTAACTAGGAGAATCAATAACACTATCTGAACTCTGAGTTCCTATGGACGCCAATCATTCTAAACTTCATAGGATAAAGTGAGATGCCAAAACTGTTCAGAAGCAAAAAGCTACAAGTCCCGCTCATCTAGTTAGAACTAATATTCATTGATATTTTGAGATTTATACTATATTCTCTTCTTTTTATCCTATTTTATTTTTAGTTGCTTGGGGACAAGCAACAATTTAAGTTTGGTGTTGTGATGAGCGGATAATTTATACGCTTTTTGGCATTGTTTTTAGGTAGTTTTTAGTAGGATCTAGCTACTTTTAGGGATGTTTTTATTAGTTTTTATGCAAAATTCACATTTCTGGACTTTAATATGAGTTTGTGTGTTTTTCTATGATTTCAAGTATTTTCTGTCTGAAATTGAGGGACCTGAGCAAAAATCTGATTCAGGCTGAAAAAGGACTGCTGATGCTGTTGGATTCTGACCTCCCTGCACTCGAAATAGATTTTTTGGAGCTGCAGAACTTTAAATGGCGAGTTCTCAACTGCTTTGGAAAGTAGACATCCAGGGATTTCCAGCAATATATAATAGTTCATACTTTATTTGAGTTTAGACGACGCAAACTGGCGTTCAACGCCGATTCCATGCTGCATTCTGGAGTAAAACGCCAGAAACACGTCACAAACCAGAGTTAAATGCCAAAAACACGTTACAACTTGGCGTTTAACCCCAAGAAAAGCCTCTACACGTGTAAAGCTCAAGCTTAGCCCAAGCACACACCAAAGTGGGCCCCGAAAGTGGATTTCTGCATTTGGACTTATTTCTATAAACCCTAGTAACTAGTTTAGTATGAATAGAACTTTTTACTATTGTATTCATTGTCTTTTTGACCATTGGTCTTGTCATATCTTTGGACGTTTAGTTCTTAGACCTTGGTGGGCAGGCCATTCGGCCAGGCCTGGACCATCACTTATGTATTTTCAACGGTGGAGTTTCTACACACCATAGATTAAGGGTGTGGAGCTCTGCTATTCCTCGAGTATTAATGCAATTACTATTATTCTTCTATTCAATTTAGCTTATTCTTATTCTAAGATATTTGTTGCACTTCAACACAATGAATGTGATGATCCGTGACACTCATCATCATTCTCACTTATGAACGCGTGACTAACAACCACTTCCGCTGTACCTTAGAACGAGCGTGTATCTCTTAGCCTCCAATCCAAAAGATCGGAGTCTTTGTGGTATAAGCTAGACTCCATTGGCAGCATTCTTGAGAATCTGGAAGGTCTAAACCTTGTCTGTGGTATTCCGAGTAGGATTTAGGGATTGAATGACTGTGATGAGCTTCAAACTCGCGAATGTTGGGCGTAGTGACAGACGCAAAAGAATCACATGATCGAGAACCGACAGATGATTAGCCATGCTGTGACAGAGCATTTGGACCATTTTCACTGAGAGGATGGGAAGTAACCATTGACAACGGTGATGCCCTACATACAGCTTGCCATAGAAAGGAGTACGAATGATTGGATGAAAGCAGTAGGAAAGCAGAGATTCAATAGGAACAAAGCATCTCCATACACTTATCTGAAATTCCCACCAATGATTTACATAAGTATCTCTATCTCTATTTTATACTTTATTTATCTTTATTTTCACAAAGCATTATAACCATTTGAATCCGCCTGATTGAGATTTACAAGATGACCAATGCTTGCTTCATACCAACAATCTCCGTGGGATCGACCCTTACTCATGTAAGGTATTACTTGGACGACCCAGTGCACTTGCTGGTTAGTTGTGTGAAGTTGTGACAAAGTGTGATTCACGTTTGAGAGCTCCAAGTCTTTGGCACCATTGTTGATGATCACAATTTCGTGCACCAGTAGGTCCCTGCTATTTGCGAAGTGATGACCTGTGAGTCGCTGAAGATGATAAGTTTTTGGGCTCTGTCCTCTTTAGCCAGCTTCAAACCAGCCAATAGCGCCTCATACTCAGCCTGGTTATTGGAAGCAGGGAACTCAAACTTCAGGGAGAGTTCAATTTGGGTTCCCTAATTACTTTCTATTATCACGCCTGCTCTGCTCTTGGTTTTATTGGAAGAGTCATCCACATAAAGATTCCAATTTGTAGGGATTTCCGGGGTGTCAGTGTACTCTGCAATGAAGTCGGTCAGATATTGTGATTTGATGGCTACCCGAGCTTCATATTGGAGGTCGAATTCGGACAACTCGACTGCCCACTGTAGGATTCTTCCCGCTAAATCTGTTTTCTGCAGAATGCCTTTTATGGGCTGGTTGGTCTGAACTTTAATGGTGTGAACCTGGAAGTATGGGCGAAGTCGTCGAGAGGTTAATATGAGAGCGTAGGCAAACTTCTCTATCTTTTGATAGTTCAGCTCGGACCCTTGTAGCGCTTTGCTGATGAAGTATATAGGTTGCTGCCTACTTTCATCCTCTCTGACTAGTGCTGAAGCTACTACCCGGCTTCCTACTGCAAGGTATAATATGAGTGCTTCTCCTTCCCATGGTTGGGTAAGGATGGGTTGTTGTCCCAGGAATCTTTTGAAATCCTGGAAGGCTTGCTCGCACTCTTGTATCCATTCAAACTTTTTTCCTTTCCTTAGTGTGGTGTAGAAGGGGAGACATCTTATGGCTGATCCGGCTAGAAATATAGACAAGGCTGCTAGTCGCCCATTGAGCTGTTGCACTTCTTTGACATAGGTCGGGCTTTTCATATCGAGTATGACCCGGCACTTGTCCGGGTTTGCTTCGATTCCTCTTTGTGTGAGCATGAGACCCAAGATTTTGCCAGCTTCTACTGCGAGATCGGACAGTAATGATTCCTCGCTTTGTGCTTTTACTAACATGTCGTCCAGATATACCTTCATGAGTTTCCCGACATGGTCTGCGAAGACTTTATTCATTAATCTTTGATAGGTGGCTCCTGCCTTTTTGAGTTCGAACGACATGATGACGTAGTAGTAGTTTGCTTTTGGAGTTAAAAATGAGGTTTTTTTCTTGATCAGTTGGGTACATCGGGATTTGATTGTATCCCGAATAGGTGATGTGTGAGCATCATTCCTATCTTTTCCTAGTGAATTTCATTTAAATTGTTAAGTTTAATCAATAATTAATTGCTTTTTAGCCACTATGGATGCTACTTTGAGTCTTGTGAAATTCTGTTTATTTTAGGTAGCATTCGGCACGATTTGATGGAGTTTCTGCAGCACACGAATTAAAGGAGTGGACAGCAAGGAGCGATGCGCACAAGTACCTGACGCGTGCACGTGATTTGGAGCTTTCCATGGTGACGCGGGTGCATGGACGACGCGTACGTGTGATTTGAAGATTTGCATGGCGACGCGTGCGCGTACTTGACGTACGCGTGACACGTGAAGAAGACCATCGACGCGTACGCGTGACTGACGTGTACGCGTGATATGTGCCACGTGCAGAAAAAACTGGGGACGATTTCTGGGCTGTTTTGACCTAGTTTTCGGCCCAGAAAACATAGATCAGAGGGTGCAGAACGGAGGAATCATGGGAACACTTCTCCTTACTTCCTAAGTTAGGCATGGGTCCTACTAAGCAAGTGGTCCCCATCCATCACTTGAAGACTTGCTGATTGCCATAATTAATTCTGATTTGAATTTAAATATTAAAGGAAAAGATATTATCTTAATTTTCAGAAATTAGATTTTTAAATTTATTAGGATTAGATATAAAAGACAATTTAATTCTATACCAATTTACATTCCGTACTTTAGAGTTTACCTGAATCCTAGTTTTCTTCTCTTAGTCATGAGCAACTAAACCTCCATTGTTAAAGTTAGGAGCTCTGTCTATTGTATGGATTGATACTATTATTTCTTTATTTTAATTCATGTTTCGATTTATATTTCAATAATTGTCTTAGTTCTTTATTTTATGAATTTGGGTGGAACGGAAGTATGACCCATGCTCTAATTGAGTTCTGTATAACTTGGAAAAGCTCTTTACTTGAACAACAGCTTGAAAACATATTATCCTGAATTTCTAATTATTTATATTTAATGGGATACGTGACATATAATCCCCTTATTTTTGGGTAATTAGGATTCTTTTGGCATATAAACTGGAATTTGATCATCACTCTCTAATTGGAATGAATTGACCAAGAAATTGGCGGGTTGATGAATTTTAGAGGAGACTAGGAAGGTCTAAGGAATTAGGGTCTAGTCACAAATAGTTTGCCATGAATTAAATCTTGCATGATTAAAATAGTAAATAAGAAAAGTCAATCAGGAAAATAGATAACTCTGAAGCCTTAACCGTTTTCTCTCATATTTTATTTTCAACTTAATTACTTGCACGCCTGCCTTCTAATATTTTGAAGTCACTTTTAAAACCTTTTGAACATCTCAAAATCATTCTCTGCATGCCTAACTAAGTAAATCATTTAACCATTGTTGCTTAGTCCATCAATCCTCGTGGGATCGACCCTCACTCACCTGAGGTATTACTTGGTACGACCCGGTGCACTTGCCAGTTAGTTTGTGGGTTATAAATCCCGCACCAAGTTTTTAGTGCTGTTGCCGGGGATTAACTGTGGTTAACAACTATCAGTTGTTTGATTGTATAGATTAGGCGTTTAAATTTTATTTAAACATTTTCGAAAAAAGAAAATATTTTTAATAGCACTAATATTTTTAGTAATTTCTGAAATTAAGTTTGGTGTTTCCCAGTTCATGTTACCTCACTGGAATTCTCTGCACTCTGACGTAGAGAGTTCCATATTTTATTATCTTCTATTTGTTTATGCGCAGGAACAGAGGCAAAGAACATCTCTTAGACTTTGATCTTGAACTTGACAGGACTTTCAGGCGGCGTTTACAACAAGCTAGACTTTGCAAGGCTGCAGAATCCACTATGGATCCTAACAATGCTGATAATGCCAATGTGGCAAATTCGAATGGGAATGAGCAACAAAGGAGAGTACTTGGCTCTTACTATGCTCCTACTGTAGATCTTTATGGAAAAAGCATTGTGGTAGCTCCTATAGCTGCGAACAACTTTGAGTTGAAGCTACAACGGTCACCCTGGTGCAACAAAACTGCCAGTATCATGGTCTTCCCCACGAAGATACAAATCAATTTATTTCTAATTTTCTGCAGATTTGTGATACTGTGAAGACAAATGGAGTGAACCCAGATGTGTATAAACTCATGCTCTTCCCATTTGCTCTGAGGGATGGAGCGAAGCTATGGCTAGATTCCCAACCCAAGGAGAGTCTGGATACTTGGAACAAGGTTGTTACTGAGTTTCTCACTAAATTTTTCCCACCAAAGAAGCTGACTAAGCTTAAGGTGGAGGTTCAGACCTTAAGGCAGAAGGATGGTGAAACTCTGTATGAAGCTTGGGAGAGATACAAGCTACTGACTAGGCAATGTCCTCCGAACATGTTCTCTAAGTGGACCCAACTAGATATCTTTTATGAAGGTTTGGGTGAAATGTCCAAGATGTGATTAGATAATTCTGCAGGAGGTTCATTGCACAAGAAGAAGACACCGGAGGAGACTATTGAGCTTATTGAATTGGTTGCTAGCAACCAATATTTATACTCATCTAACAGGAATCATATGAACTATGAGGCTCCTCAGAAGAAGGGTGTCATAGAAGTAGAAGCCCTTAATGCTATTCTTGCTCAGAACAAGCTTATGTCTCAGCAAATAAGTCTACTTACTCAACACATGGGTGGCATGCAAGTCTCATCCATCAACACCCAAAATCTACCTCAAGAGGTCTCCTATGACATGGCAGAAAATTTAGGGCAAAATGATAATTATGATTACGCTTAATCCTCTTTTGAACAGGTCAATTACATGGAGAGTGGTTCTAGAAATCCCAATAATGACCCTTATTCTCAGACATACAATCAAGAATAGAGAAATCACCCAAATTTTTGGTGGAGAGACTAACCTCAGAGACCTCAGAATTTCAACAATAATTCTCAAGGCGGCTTCCAATAGAACAATTACAATAACCACCAATTTCAATCTCAGCAGCAACAACCACCTCAGCAGGAACTCTAAATCCCAAGAAGATTCTAATTAGGAGATGATGAGAAGTTTTATGCAAGAAACCAGAACCTCCATTAGAAACTTGGAAGTGCAAATGGGTGATGATTGGATTTTCGATGGTATCGAATTTCACAAATGAATTCTCGTTGCAAGTATAGTTTCTAAACCAATCAATAATCCTTTCAAACAAAAAGTTGTTTGTCACTAAAACAAACCCCTAAATTTATAAACCGAAGTATTGAACCTCGGGTCGTTCTCCCTAGGAATTGTAATAAAGTGTCTTGTTATTGGTTGTGAGTTATTTTGGGGTTTTTGAGATTTTAGACAAGAAATATAAATGGCAAAGAAAATAAACTAACAACTAACAAAGCTCTTGGCAAGATATGAGAACTAGAAGTCCTATCCTAGTTATCCTCCTCAATTGTGATAACAAATTGTCCATTACTCCCACTTAGTTAACCTCTAACCATGGAGGAAAGTCAAGTGGATGAATCAATTTGATTCTTCAAGTCCTAATCAACTCCTAAAGGAAAGACTAGCTTTAGAGGTATTCAAATCAATTAGCAACTTCTAATTATCAATCAACAAAGGAATTAGATAACTCAAGAGTCACTAATTACTCTACCTAGGCAAAGAGAAACAAAACCTACACTAAAATCCAACCAAGCATTTCATCAAACGCTTGGAAGGCACAAAAGAAAAGCATAGTAAATTGACAACAAGAATGAAATCTAACAACAATTATTGAAAGGAATTAACAACAACAATCAAAAGAAACACATTTATTATGAATTACCTTGATTGAATTGAAAGAGAAGAGAAGAAACAAAAGTAGATCTACAACAAAACACAAGAACAACATAAAGGAATTACAACAAAAGAATAGAAGAAGAATGAATCTAACAACAAGGAATTGAGAAGTAGAAGTTGAGGAATGAATGATTTAAAACCTAGATCTAAAAACTAAACCTAATCCTAATCCTAAAACCTAGATCCAAATTAAGGACTTTTATTGTTTTTCACTTTAAGGCTTGTAATGTGCTAAAATAAGAACAAGTGGGTTAAGCGTAGGTGCAAATTGGCTAACAATGGAAGATACAAAGTAAGGCTTTTTGGGTAAGTAAGCTAAATGAAATGATGGCCTCAATCATATAAATGCATGAATACATAAAATAATGGATATACAGAATCAAACAAATCAAAGATTACAATTATAGGAAGAGAATAATGCACACAAGAAGGAAAAATAAGTGGTTATAAGATGTAACCACACCATTAGGCTCAAATCTCACTTGCTTGTATTCTTAGCTCAAAAATTCATGTTCCACAAGATATATAATTCAAGCAAGTTCTATGAAAAGTTTTCACTCAAATCAATTGGTGCCCTATAGATAGAAATCTTGAAAAATTTCATTATTTTGACTAAGCTTATTGTGTATATGTATGCAAAAATAAGAAAATGCAAAAAATGCAAGTAAAAAAATCCTAAAATCCTAGAATAAAATGCAAAAGTGTTGAGATTAGAAATTTGTCACCCAAAATCGCTGATCGGTCGGACGACCTCCCCACACTTAAAAGTTTGCACCGTCCTCGGTGCACTTAAAGATGAGCAAGGGGGTACGGCGACTCTCCGGATTTCTACCTTCAGCTGGTAGGTCAACCGGTGCTGCGTGTTCTTAGTCTTGCTTCCGTTATTGCTTGTGGTGCATTCATCATGAAAAACAAAAATATAACACCATAAGATGAGAAGATGTAAAAGCAAGGAAGCATACATTATTGGAATGAGGTACTAATCACTAGAATTGAGTGAGTGAATTAGTGTGACATGAATGACAAATAAGTATGTGAATTCTAAATTGTGCCTTTTAGAACACACATTAGCATAAAAGTCATGTCACAAAAGAAGCATGTACATCACTTATCCTAGTGTGCTTGAGATGCTTTAGGTAAACTTGTAAGGTAAAACAAGCATTAAAGAAGCATAAAAGCATTCAAGTCAAACACATATGGATGCATATGATCATGAAATACCATGCACTAAGGTAAATGCACAACATCATCCATCAAGAGGTTGCCTAATCACAAAATAAGGCTCAAATCACATGGTGGCCAAATCATGTAATTCAAGAAGAGATACAAGCTTGAAGGCAATTCTCATCACTTGGTATTCTTAAAAGGTAAGCATGAAAAAACTCAAAACCAAGTAGCAAAATATAACCTCAACAATAGAATCCAACAAAGATTATAGATATAATGATGTTAAGATAACATCCCTTTTTAATACTCAGCAGCAATTTATGGTAAAAAAGAATAACAATCCAACACTTACAATGAAAAAGAAAAAATGAAATGGAAACTAACTAAAACTAGCTATCAACTAAATGACTAACTAATTAGTTAACTAAAATAAATGGTTATCAATGGTGTTTGGAGGTGTTGGATGAGTGGTAGAAGGAGGGAAGAAGAAAGGAGAAGGAAAAGAAATGGAAAGAGGAAAAAGAAAAGAAGTGGATGGAAGAAAGGGCATCCACGCGTACGCACGCATGGCGCGCGCGCGTCGTTGGCTTATTTCGAGAGTGGCGCGTACGCGTCATGTGCGCGTGCGCGCGAATGGGGTTTGTGCCAGAGGCACAACGTTGGCGCGGCGCAAGCACAACTCTCTGGAAAATGTATGGAAGGTGGAACTTCTCAATCCACGCGTATGCACGCATGGCGCGCGCGCGTGGATGGTCGAAAACGCTTGATGTACACGTATGCGCGCGGTGCGCATACGCGTGGATGGTACTCTATTTTTCAAAATTTTTTGCTATGTTTTTGCACCAATCCAAGCATTCTAAACCTCCAAACAGCTACCAAAACGCCATAAAACCTTATTTAACATATTATACTACCAATCAAACTCAACAAATCAACCAAAAACATGAATTTAAACTAATCACTAATATGTACAAAAAGAGAAAATGAAAAGAATTTACCATGGTGGGGTGTATCCCACCTAGAATTTTGTTTATTGTCCTTAAGTTGGACTTCTGGGGAGCTCTTCTCAAGGTGGCTTGTGCTTGTACTCATCTTGGAACTTCCACCAATGCTTGGACTTCCAATAAGCTCCATCATTTAAGATCAATATCTCCAAGCTTTGATGGAGTTCTTAACAAACCATGGGCACCCAATGTTGATCCTCTTCTTGTAATCCGGGATCCCACACTTTATTTTCACACCCATCTCCAAGTTGATTACCATTAGTCCATGTGGGTAGTGAGAAAAGTGAATTCTCAAAGAAATGACCAAACATCATCCTAGACCCAAGCAATCTAGTTCTACACCAACTCTTGCTATTAAGCTTTGAACATGTAACCATGGTGAACCTAGAATGGCATTTCCAACCACTAACCATCTCCTTTTTACTCTTAAAGCCACAAATATATCTAAGTTGACCATCCGTTTCAAGCAAACTATATTCAAGGGGAATAATAAAGCTTGAGTATAAGGAATTTACCCACTTGAATGAGAGAGTGGATGGTGGTGGCATGGGGAGAGGTATTTCCAATGTGCTAGTAAGCTCCACTCCCTTGTTTTCTTCCTTGATTGCCTCCACCTCTTCACAAAATTCTTCACTTTCAATCCTTTGTTCATCATTTTCATCCCACTCTTCTCCATCACTCAAATCATAAATGGGAGGACGAGAGAAATCTACATCCACATCACTTTCAAATTCATCGGGAGAAGGTTCTTCAAATTCAAAGGATTCTTTACCAAGAAGGTTGGATGCATGATCTTCATCACCAAGGGAACTCAATTCTTGCTTCACTCTCTCCAAGTCTTCATATAGAATATGTCTCGGAAGTTGAGCACATTCCTCCTCAACATTAAATTTACTCTTCTTGGAGGGATTTTCTTTGATTTTAGCTTCACATGGAGGTTCCGCATCTTCTAAGTCTTCAACCACTTCTTCCTTTTCTTCAATAATCATAGGCTTCTCCAATTGTTCTAATACAAAGTGGCATTCCTCATTTTCCATCGGGGTTTCCAATCTCTCCTTCATGCTATGCTCTTTAATTGATTCTCCACATGTGACCATGGGAGTGCGTTGAGTGCTCAAGCATTGGGAGGCTAAAATGCTTACTACCTTGGTCAAGGTAGCCATAAATTCTAGTGTCTCTCTTTGTATTTTTCCTTGCCCTTGAAGTATAAGGCTAAGGATTTCATCCATTGAGGATTGGAGCGGATAAGAGGGTTCATTGTCTTGGAGAAAGGGTTCATTATAGGAAGGTTGTTCTTCTTGGTAATGTGGTGGTGTGTATTGAGGTGGTTCTTAGGAGTAGTAATCTTGGAATTGTGATTCCATGTATGGCTCATATGGTTCAAAAGGTGGTTAGTATGGTGGATAAGGATTAGGGTCATATGAAGGTGCTTGGTGGTAGAGGGCTTGTGAGCGTGGTAGTTCAAAGCTATGTTGAGGAGGGGGTTCATAGGAATATGGTGGTGGTTCTTGAAAGTCACAAGGAGATTCACCATAGCCATTGGATTGGTATGCATCATAGAATGGCTCTTCTTCATAGTACATTGGTGGAGGTTGTTGCCAAGAAGATTGATCATTTGCATATGGCTCCTCCCACCTTTGGTTATCCCATCCTTGATACATCTCTTCATTGTAATCTCCACTTCCTACAACATAGTTGTAATCACACTCATAGCCAAAATGAGAATTCATAATGGAAAGAGAAAACAAAAATCAAAAGATAATGGAAAACAAGAGAAATAAAATTCTACAACTAGCAAATAAAGCAAAAAGCAAGATATTCACACTATTCACATATGTACAATAACCAATAACACAACACCATTGCAACTCCCCGGCATTGGCGCCATTTTTGATGATTGGATTTTTGATGGCATAGAATTTCACAAATGAATTCTCGTTGCAAGTATAGTTTCTAAACCAATCAATAATCCTTTCATACAAAAAGTTGTTTGTCACTAAAACAAACCCCTAAACTTATAAACCGAAGTATTGAACCTCGGGTCGTTCTCCCTAGGAATTGTAATAAAGTGTCTTGTTATTGGTTGTGAGTTATTTTGGGGTTTTTGAGATTTTAGACAAGAAATATAAATGGCAAAGAAAATAAACTAACAACTAACAAAGCTCTTGGCAAGATATGAGAACTAGAAGTCCTATCCTAGTTATCCTCCTCAATTGTGATAACAAATTGTCCATTACTCCCACTTAGTTAACCTCTAACCATGGAGGAAAGTCAAGTGGATGAATCAATTTGATTCTTCAAGTCCTAATCAACGCCTAAAAGAAAGACTAGCTTTAGAGGTATTCAAATCAATTAGCAACTTCTAATTATCAATCAACAAAGGAATTAGATAACTCAAGAGTCACTAATTACTCTACCTAGGCAAAGAGAAACAAAACCTACACTAAAATCCAACCAAGCATTTCATCAAACGCTTGGAAGGCACAAAAGAAAAGCATAGTAAATTGACAACAAAAATGAAATCTAACAACAATTATTGAAAGGAATTAACAACAACAATCAAAAGAAACACATTTATTATGAATTACCTTGATTGAATTGAAAGAAAAGAGAAGAAACAAAAGTAGATCTACAACAAAACACAAGAACAACATAAAGGAATTACAACAAAAGAATAGAAGAAGAATAAATCTAACAACAAGGAATTGAGAAGTAGAAGTAGAGGAATGAATGATTTAAAACCTAGATCTAAAAACTAAACCTAATCCTAATCCTAATTCTAGAGAAAAGTGAGAGCTTCTCTCTCTAGAAACTAACTCTAACTACTAAAACTAATGAGTGTAAATCATATAAGTCCCTTTGCTCTTCAATCCTTGGCTTTAAATAGCATCTTTGGCGCCAAAGTTGGTTGGGATTGGGCCCCACAACCCTTGAGAATTCGTTGGGTGTGTTTTCATTAAAAGATCATATATCAGCACCGACGTGTACGCGCACAACATGCGTACGCGTCCATGGGCCATTTCGTAAGGTGCGCGTAAGCGCCAGGTGCGCGCGCGCGTTCATAGGCGAGCTCAACTTCTTCGACTTTTCATGATTTCTCCACTTTGCATGCTTCCCTCTTCACTCCTTTGATCCATTCCTAGCCTTTTCAATTTGAAATCACTAACAAACACATCAAGGCATCTAGCGGAATCAAAGGTGAATTGAATTTAGCTAATTTAAGGTCTAGAAAGCATGTTTTCACATCTAAGCACAAATAAGGAGACAATCACAAAACCATGCTAATTCATTGAATAAATGTGGGTAAAAGGTATTAAAATCCCTTAAAATCAATACAAGATAAACCGTACAAATGGGGTTTATCAATGGGCCAGCTGAGCAAGCAAATACCTGAGAGGTCTGCAAGTACATTACTAGGTGATATAGTGGTGAACCCAAGAGAAGATTGCAAGGTTTTTCATTTGAGATGTGGTAAAGTAGCTGGCTCTGAGACCAAGGCCAATGAAGAATTAGTTGAAAAAGAAGCTCCAGAGGAGAAGAAGGAAAAAGTAGAGCACTCCCTTCCTAAGCGTGCAGATAACCCATTCTCTGATTCTCTTGACACTTATCCTACCTTGTCAAAGGCTCCGGAATACAAGCCAAAAATGCCATATCTTCAAAGGTTTCAGAAGGCTTCCAAAGAAAAGTAGTTTTCCAAATTTTTAGATGTCTTCAAAAAGCTACAGATCAACATTCCTTTTGTAGAGGCTTTTGGGAAAATGCCTCTTTATGCTAAATTTATGAAAGAATTGTTGACCCATAAGAGGAATTGGAAGGAACAAGAAATAGTAGTGTTAACCAAGGGATGTAGTGCAATTATTCAACACAATCTCCTTGAGAAAATGCCAGACCCAAGGAGCTTTGTCATTCCTTGCACCATTGGAGATATCACCATTCAGAGAGCTTTATGTGACCTTGGAGCTAGCATCAATCTAATGCCACTTTCAGTGATGAAAAAGCTTCAAATTGAGGAGGTAAAACCCACTCGTATTTCTCTTCAACTTGCTGATCTTTCTGTTAAATTGACCATTTATTTTTCCTGTTGATTTTGTTATATTAGACATGGAAGAGGAGGTAAAATCCTCTATTATACTTGGTAGACCCTTTTTAGTTACAAGTAGAGCTCTGATTGATGTGCAAAAGGGTGAATTAACCCTGAGGGTTAATGAAGAACAGACTGTCCTAAATGTTTTTGAGCCTCTCAAACACACTAATGATTATGAAAGGTGTATGAAAATAGATGTTATTGAACCACTTGTTCAAGAGGTACTGAAAGCTGAGGTACTTGATGACATTCTGGATCCTATTTCTGAGTATGAATTAGGGGAAGTTGATGATTCATCACCCCATAAGGCTATGGTTTACATGCCTAAAGTAGAGGAGGAAGCCCCCAAGCTTGAGCTCAAACATTTACCTCTTTCTCTAAAATATGTGTTCTTGGGTGAAAATGATTCATATTCGGTGATTATTAGCTCTTCCTTGAAGCCTGAAGAGGAAGAGATGCTTGTTTCAGTGCTCAAGAGCCATAAAACAACTCTTGGGTTGACCATTAGTGACTTGAAGGGGATTAGTCCAACCAAGTGTATGCACAAGATCCTTCTTGAGGATGATGTTAAACCAGTTGTGCAACCACAAAGGAGACTCAATCCAACCATGAAAGAGGTGGTCCAAAAAGAGGTAATGAAATTATGGGAAGCAGGTATTATTTACCCTATTTCTGACAGTCCTTGGGTAAGTCCTGTGCAGGTAGTTCCCAAGAAAGGAGGGATGACAGTGACCCAAAATGAAAAGAATGAGCTTATTCCTACAAGAACAATCACAGGATGGAGAATGTGTATAGATTACAGAAGGCTCAACACTACTACAAGGAAGGATCATTTCCCCCTGCCTTTCATTGATCAAATGCTTGAGAGATTAGCTGGTCATGCTTTTTATTATTTTCTAGATGAATATTCTGGATATAATCAAATTGCAGTGGACCCTCAAGAACAAGAGAAGACAGCATTCACATGCCCCTTTAGAGTATTTGCCTACAGGAGAATGCCATTTGGACTTTGTAATGCTCCAGCAACTTTTCAGAGGTGTATGCTTTTAATTTTTTCTGACATGGTTGAAAAATTTATTGAGGTATTTATGGATGACTTTTCTGTTTTTGGTAATTCTTTTGAATCCTTCCTTAAGAATTTATCTCTTGTCTTGAAACGGTGTCAAGAATCAAACCTTGTTTTAAATTCGGAAAAATGCCATTTTATGGTCACAGGAGGTATTGTTCTTGGACACCTGATTTCAAGTAAGGGGATTGAGGTTGACAGAGCAAAGGTGAAGGTAATTGAAAAATTACCACCACCAGCAAATGTTAAGGCAGTTAGGAGTTTCTTGGGTCATGCAGGATTTTATAGGAGATTTATAAAGGACTTTTCTAAAATTGCTAAACCATTGAGCAACTTGTTGGTTGTTGATGTTCCTTTTTTCTTTGATTCTGATTGTCTGCATTCTTTTGAAACTCTGCAAGTAAACTTTACCTCTGCTCCCATTATAGCCCCCCCGACTGGGATTTACCATTTGAATTGATGTGTGATGCCAGTGACTTTGCTATAGGAGCTGTTTTAGGACAAAGGCATGGCAAGCTTGTACATGTCATTTATTATGCTAGTCGTGTGTTAAATAATGCTCAAAAGAATTACACAACTACAGAAAAGGAATTATTAGCTGTTGTGTATGCTGTTGATAAGTTTAGATCATATTTACTTGGTTCTAAGGTTATTATTCTAAACCAAGATTAATCAGATGGGTGTTGCTCCTTTCGGAGTTTGATATTGAGATAAGTCAGGAAAGGGTCAGAAAATCAAGTAGCTGACCATCTCTCCAGAATTGAGCCTTGATGTAAGAAAATTGTCGTGATAGTATAGAATTTCTCAATGAATTGAATTCTCATTGCAAGTATAGTTCTACACCAACAAACAATCCTCCCAATCAAAAATTTGGTTTTGTCACAAGTACAAACCCCAAATAAGAATTAACCGAAGTATTTAAACTCCAGGTCATCTCACAAGGAATTGCAATGAAGTGAATGATTATTGGCTATGAAAGTGCAGTGGGGTTTTGATTGATAAGGGGGCAAGAAAGTAAAAGGGGCAAGAATTTAAATGACAGAAAGAGTAAATCAAGAAAGTAACTAAAGAAGGCAAGTAATAAAAAGAGACATTCATGGTAAGGTGTGAGATCATAGGCCTTTTATCCTAATCATTAATCATAACAATACTTAACAAGAATTTATCTCATTTCGTCATCCCCAATGTTGGAAGAAGATGTAAGTTATCTTCCATTAGAGAAAGTCAAACAAGACTAGTTAATCTCAAGTCGAAAATCCTAATCAACTCACTAATTGGATTAGCAAGAGATTAGAGTCATTGAGAATGATATTAACTAATAACTCTAGATCACCAATCTAAATTGGATATTAATGACTCAAGATTGCCCAATTACTCTTCCAAGCCAAGAACGCTCAAGATCTACTCTAAAGCCCAACCAAACATGTTGCAAACACTTGGTGGGTATAAATGGAAAGCATGGTAAATGTGCAAGAATAATAAAATCTACCAACTACCAATTGCAAGGAAATAATAATAACAACTCAATTCAACAATCAAACAAACATCAAACATCAAATTGCATTAAAAGAGATCCAAATCCAACATGAGCATTCATAAACATAAAAGAGACATGAAAGTAAAATTAACAAGAGAACCAAGAAGAATTGAAGTATTAGAGCAAGAAATTGTAAAGCAAACAAGATGAAGACATGAAATTGGAACTAGATCTAAGATGAAAATTGGCCTAAGAACCCTAATTATAGAGAGAAGAGGGAGTTTCTCTCCCTAGAAACTAACCTACATGATGCTAAGTTACAAACAATTGCTCCCCTTGCTTGGACTTAAATTCTGCATGAAATACACTCAGAAACAAGTTAGAATTGGGCTTGGGCGGCTCAGAAATTGCCCCCAGCATTTTGCCTTTAAGCAAGTCACGTGTGAGTATCGGCGCATACGCACCATGTGCGCGTGCGCGTCTATTGGCTATTTCTTCATCCGCACGGACACGTCATGTACGCGTGCGCATCTCTACGCGAAGTCACTTTTGCGCGCGCATGCCTTGTACGCTTGCACGCACATCGATGCATTCCCAATTCTTGTTTCCTCATGCATTCTCCACTTTGTATGCTTCTTTCCTCATTTCTTTCATCCAATACTTACCTTATGAACCTGAAATCACTCAACAAACACATCAAGGATCGAATGGAATTAAGGTGAATTAAAATTACCAATTTAAGGGCCTAAACAGCATGTTTTTACATTTAAGCATAAATTAAGGGAGAATTACAAATCCATGCTATTTCATTGAATAATTATGGGAAAAAGGTGAATAAATCCCTTAAAATAAACACGAGATAAACCACGAAATTGGGGTTTATCAAGCTTGAAGTAGGAGTACAACCACCCACAATCGTGACTGAGACATTTCTGGACGAGCAGTTATTTCTTATTCAGCAGGCTCCATGGTTTGCAAACATTGCAAATTATAAAGCCATGAATTTCATTCCAAAGGAGTAGCAGGCAACAAGTAAAGAAGCTATTGATGGATGCAAAGTACTACATTTGGGAGGAACCATATCTTTTTAAGAGATTTTCAGATGGTATCATCTGGAAATGTCTCCCAGATGAAGAAACACAGCAGATTTTCTGGCACTGTCATGGTTTAGATTATGGAGGCCACTTTGGTGGTGAAAGGACAGCTACAAAGGTCCTTCAAAGCAGATTCTACTAGCCGACTCTCTTCAGGGACGCAAGAGCATTTGTGAAGCACTGTGACAGATGTGAAAAAGCCACGAATCTCCCTGCCAACCATGAAATGCCACAACAGGGGATTCTCGAGGTTGAGTTGTTTGATGTGTGGGGTATTGATTTCATGAGACCTTTCCTACCTTCATATTCAAACAACTATATTCTAGTGGCAATTGACTATGTGTCCAAGTGGGTGGACGCTGTGGCTCTACCCATCAATGATGCCAAAGTGGTAATGAGCTTTCTTTAGAGATATATCTTTAGCTGGTTTGGTGTCCCAAGGAGACCCATTAGTGATGGAGGAAGCCACTTCTGCAACAGACAGCTGGACTCTCTTCTGCAGAGATATGGAGTCCGTCATAAAGTGGCAACACCCTATCACCCTCAGACAAGTGGACAGGTTGAAGTTTCCAACAGGGAACTTAAGAGGATTCTAGAGAAGACAATCAGTGTTTCAAGAAAGGACTGGTCTAGGAAGCTTGATGATGCTCTCTGGGTATACCAAACAGCGTACAAGACTCCCATTGGCATGTCCCCTTATCAGTTGGTCTATGAGAAGGCATGTCAGTTGCCAGTTGAGCTGGAACATAAAGCTTACTGGGCAATCAGGTATCTGAATCTTGATTCAGAAGCTGCAGGAATTAAGCGAATGCTCCAATTAAATGAGCTTGATGAATTCAGCTATTCAGCTTACGAGAATGCCAAGCTCTATAAGGAGAGAACCAAGTTATTACATGACAAGAAGATTGCCATTAGAGTCTTTGAGCCAGGACAGAGAGTGCTTCTGTATAACTCAAGGCTCAAATTCTTTCCCGGGAAGCTGAAATCCCGATGGTCTGGACCGTTTGTGGTTATCAGAGCTTCACCGTATGGTCATGTGGAAATATAAGAAGAGAATTCTGACAGGAAATTTAAAGTGAATGGCCAGAGGTTGAAGCACTACCTTGGAGGTAAGATTGATCGCCAGAGGTCCGCTCATTTGCTGAATTAGCAGAACTGACCGTCAAGCTAGGGATGTTAAAGAAGCGCTTGTCAGGAGGCAACCCGATAATTTTGTAGCCTTAGTTATTTTCGTAGTAATAGTTCTCTTATTTATTTGATTTTTTTATTAAGTTCTATCTGATCATGCAGCTATTGGGGAACATGAACTGAACACTTCAAAAAATATTTAAAAAAAGAGAGAGACGAAGAAGAAACTTACCTGAGAGATGAGCAAGAGTGACGCTGGAACTATGCCTTACGCACAAACAAGACCATGCTCACGCGTACGCGTCATTTGCGCCTTTAGCCATCCACGCGTGCGCGTCACTGACGCGTACGCGTGACCTTACAAATCGGCGTAAATAGGTGTTTGGGCAGAGAGTTGTGCTGGCTTAGAGCAGGAAGTGTGCTTTGTGCATAAATTGGCTCACGCGTGCGCGTCAATTGCGATTTTGGCACTCCACAAGTACGCGTTACGCACGCGCACGTGTGGATGAGTGAAATCAGCATCAAAGGTCTTTGGCCAGAAAGTTATGCTGGTGTGGGGCTGGAACTATGCTGGGCGCACAAGCCCCACCACACGGACGCGTCCTTGACGCGTTCGCATCATTTTCCCATCTTGGCCTTCCACGCGTATGCGTTCCTGACGCGTACGCGTCGTTTGAAGTTCGTGCGATCCACGAATACGCGTGCCTCACACGTACGCATCGCATGCGACGCCCAATTGAACCACATCAGTGCCTTATTTCAAATCATCCATCTCCCAAATCCTAAATCTCTCTTGTTCTTTTATCTTTTTCTTCTTCTTTCATCATATTAATTGCTTTTATGCCTCTCTCTGTTTGAAGTTCTTCTTTGCTTGAGGACAAGAAACCTTTAAGTTTGGTGTTGATGCTTCACTTATGGCTTTTCTGTCTAGCACCAAAAGGAGAAGAATGTTCTTCATGAAGGAATGAGATGACCACCAGTATAACTGAGGTGGTTGAGTTCCTTTCATTCTATTTCTCCTCCATTCTTATTATGTTATTGTTTGTTTTCTGTTGCTTTGATTGCTTGCATGATCTTTAGTACTTTAAGTCAAAAAAAATATTTGTCTCATGTATTGCTCACTGAACTTGAATCTAAAAAGAAAAAGAAAAAGAAGTTATGTATTGCTTGAGAAATTGAGTCTAATTTTAAGAGTAGTCTTATTTACTTAAATGTGGTGGTATTATTTGTGATTTTGAATGCATGACATGAATAGTGCATATTTTAATTTGAATTAAAGGATGTTGATGTATAAGGAACAGGAATTTAGAAAATTATTATGACATCTCTGAAATAAATAAAAAAATTTAATCCTTGAAGCAAAAGAAATAGCAAAAGAAAAAGAAACTATAAAAGCAAGGTCCAAGGCTCTGAGCATCAATGACTAGGGAGGTGAAACATGATTAAAAGCTCAAAGAGTTATTTCCCTAGTCATATGCTTGTGGTGTGATTGTGTCATGTAATCCTTGAGACAGAACACTTAGAGTCGAGACCAAGTGCGTTTAACAGAGTATGCCAAAGGCTTTGAGCACCGCTGTCTGGGAGTAAATGAAAAAAATCAGAACTTAAAGAGAGTTTCCCAGTCAAGTGCTTGTGGTATTTCTATGTCAAGTAACCCTTGAGACAAAACATTTAAAGTCACAGCTAGGCTAAAGGTGCAAAGCACCAAAGAAAAATAAATTAAAGAAAATTATGCTGTGTTCAAGGATTAAACTGAAATTTAAAGATCAGAGAATTCATAATATGATCCGGATTCTAATTCCGAATGACACTGACATTCCTCTAATTCAAAGGAGAGTGAGATGCCAAAACTGTTCAAGATTACAATGAATAAACCCCATTTTAAAAATAGATTTGAGCTTAATCGAACTCTCATTCTCATGCAAATTCACATCATAAGCCTGTATTATTTTGGTTGCTTGAGGTCAAGCAACAATTCAAGTTTGGTGTTGTGATGCGTGAGCATATTTCCTATCTTTTTCTAGTGAATTTGCATTTAAATTGTTAAGTTTAATAAAAAATTAATTAATTTTTAGCCACTATTGATGCTTTGTGCAATTCTGTTTATTTTAGGTAGGATTTGGCTCGATTTGATGGAGTTTCTGTAGCACAAGAATTAAAGGAGAGGACAGCGAGGAGCGACGCGCACGCATCCCTAACGCGTGCGCATGATTTGGAGCTTTTCATGGTGACGCGGGCGCGTGGACGATACGTACCCGTGATTTGAAGATTTGCACGGCGACGCGTGCGCGTACCTGACGCGTACGCGTGACCCGCGAAGAAGACCATCGACGTGTACGCATGACTGACGCATACGCGTGACATGCACCACATGGAGAAAATGCAGAATTTGCTGGGGATGATTTCTGGGCTATTTTTGACCCAGTTTTCGGCCTAGAAAGCATAGATCAGAGGCAGTAGATCGGAGTAATCAGGGGAACATTTCTCATTACTTCTCAAGTTAGGCGTGGGTCCTACAAAGCAAGTGGTCCCCATCCATCACTTGAAGACTTGCTGATTGCCATAATTAATTCTGATTTGAATTTAAATATTAGAGAAAAAGATATTATCTTAATTTTTAGAAATTAGAATTTTAAATTGATTAGGATTTGATATAAAAGACAATTTAATTTTATACTAACTTTCATTCTGTACTTCAGAGTTTACCTGAATCCTAGTTTTCTTCTCTGAGACATGAGCAACTAAACCTCCATTGTTAAGGTTAGGAGCTCTGTCTATTGTATGGATTGATACTATTATTTCCCTATTTTAATTCATGTTTCGATTTATATTTCAATAATTGTTTTCATTCTTTATTTTATGAATTTGGGTGGAACAGAAGTATGACCCAGGTTCTAATTGAGTTCTTGTATAACTTGGAAAAGCTCTTTACTTGAACAACAACTCAGACAAAAGAGATATAACTCAACCTAAGGCACACAGGGCGGAAGCAATAGCAAAAAGAAACCCCAGGACACAACCCAGGGTCCAGGAGCATCCTTTGGAGGCAGTAACAGAACGAGGACTTAATCTATCTCAGCAAAGATGAATAAACCATACTTCAAACGAATAACACTCTGAAGGAAAAGTCACAAATCAAAAAGCCATCAACATCACCATCTTTTTACAATCTAGGGAACTATCATACATCAAAGCAATGCCAAAGGGAAGCCATCAAAGACGCAACCTTTTTCAGAATTAAACAGCTCATTATTCAATGCTACAAATCAGGGATACAAACAAGAAAAATGGTAACAACATGCAAAGCCCTAAAAGTGTCATCTATCAAGAAATACAACAAGATTCATACAAAAGACAAAGAAACTCCCATAACACACATTACAGCAGCAATCAGATACAAACAAAACCAAAGAAAGATCAAAACTTTCCAAATGTAAAATAGCAAGGAAAAAGGACCAACCTGCAAAAGTGAGAAAGCAAGGAAGATGGAAGCGAATGGTGAACGAGGAGAAGCGTGAGGACGTGAAAGCTGGAAAGTCACATAACCTAGAGAATGCAAAGTACAGAAGGGCAAAGGTGGAGTCACAGTGAACAAGAGAAGAGAAAACAGAAAGCAAAAGTCTTTTCAGCAATTCAAAATGAAAAGAGGGAAAACGGAAACACCAAGGGTTTAATGAGCATTTAAAACCCTTGCACTTTTCCAAAAACAAAAGCACAAAAAATGAAACGCACACTGTCATTAAGGAGGAGAGAGAAAAAAAGTTCCGCATTCGAAGAAAAACAAAAAGCTCTGGAAAAAAGAGATCGACAATGCTCGAGTTTGACTTTACCTA
The DNA here is from genome assembly GCF_003086295.3 of Arachis hypogaea. Taxonomy (NCBI): domain Eukaryota; kingdom Viridiplantae; phylum Streptophyta; class Magnoliopsida; order Fabales; family Fabaceae; genus Arachis; species Arachis hypogaea. Next base: position 59,129,758 of record NC_092039.1, read on the forward strand.
AAAGGGATCAAAAGTTTAAAAAAGGGACACGACCTCAAAGGAAAGATCGAACTCAAGCAGAGGCACTGTTCATGCCCCAGGTCGAGCTGTACGACCCGGGTTGATTGACGACAAGTTGATCGACCTGTTCAGACCAGAACTACCCGACCTCTTTATGAAAGATGTCGGCCAAACCGCAACAGAGGCACAAGAAGGCCCAAACAGAGGAACACGACCCAAATCTAAAGGAAGCCCAAAGCCTAGAAAGATGAAAGCGGTTCCCTTAAAGATAAGATGACTTCACTCAAAGATAAGATAAGATAACTATATTATCTCTAGAAAGGTACTCCACACCATTATAAATACACTGGAGCACCTAGGTATAACTCATACTCTGATACTACTAAAAACCTGCTTAATACCCTTGCTAACATAAGTATCAGAGTCCCTTGCAGGTACCACCACCCTTTGGTGACGAAGGATCAGCACCACCGTCAAGTCCAATAAGTTGGACACGACGGCTCCGGCCACCATCATCAAGTCAGACTCAACAGCGCCGACCAGTACAGAAGATCTCGTTTGAGATCGACCTACAGTTTCAGTAACCCTCGGAACACCCTTATTTTTGGATAATTAGGATTCTTGTGGCATATAAACTGGAATGATCATCACCCTCTAATTGGAATTAATTGTCCAAGGAATTGGCAGTTGACAAATTTTAGAGGAGACTATGAAGGTCTAAGGAATTAGGGTCTAGTCACAAATAGTTTGTCATGAATTAAATCTTGCATGATTAAAATAGTTAATAAGAAATGTCAATTAGGAAAACAGATAACTCTGAAGCCTTAACTGTTTTCTCCCATATTTTGTTTTCAACTTAATTACTTGCATGCCTGCCTTCTGATATTTTGAAGTCACTTTTAAAACCTTTTGAACATCTCAAAACCATTATCTGCCTGCCTAACTAAGTAAATCATTTAACCATTGTTGCTTAGTCCATAAATCCTCATGGGATCTACCCTCACTCACTTGAGGTATTACTTGGTACGACCCGATGCACTTGCCGGTTAGTTTGTGGGTTATAAATCCCGCACCAATAGGCGTCCATGAATGAGAGGTATTTGTATCCGGAGGAGGCATCCACCAGAGCGTCGATACTTGGGAGTGGATAAGGATCTTTTGGGCAAGCTTTGTTGAGATCGGTATAATTTGTGCACATCCGCCACTTCCCATTTGATTTTTTCACCAAGACGACATTGGCTAGCCATAGTGGGTACTTGACTTCTCTTATGAATCCTGCCTCTAGTAGAGCTTGTACCTATTCCTCCATAGCTTGGGATCTTTCTGGTCTGAGCTTTCTACACCTCTGCTATACTGGCCGAGATCCTGGATACACTGCCAGCTTGTGGCACATTAGCTTTGGGTCTATGCCTGGCATGTCTGCGGCCTTCCATGCGAAGAGGTCGACATTATCTTTTAGAAACTGTATAAGGGACTCCTTTACATTTCCTTTTAGTATTGTGCCAATATTGGTTGTTTTATCTGGGACATCTCCGATCTAGACTTTTTCTATCTCGCCTTCAGGTTGTGGATGAAGTTCATCCCGACCTCGAACTCCCCCGAGTTCGATGGTGTGGATTTCTTCTCCTTTGCCTCTGACGTTCAGACTTTCGTTGTAACAACGACGCGCTGTTTTTTGGTCTCCTTTTATCGTAGCGATCCCTTTTGTAGTTGGGAACTTCATGCATAGATGTGTAATCTATGTTGAGCGTCCTTGACCGGTTTCCTTTTTTGAAGGTTGTGTATAGTGAAATGTATCCAAGTAGTTGGATTGGAGTGTCTCCTAGTCCGAATAAGCTATTCGGATATACTCTGAGCTCTTTTTCCTCCAAGCCGAGTTTGTCGAAGGCGGTTTTGAATAAGATATTAGCCGAGCTTCCTTGGTCCACCAGTGTGCGATGGAGATTAGCGTTGGCCAATAGATAGTGATGACCATGGGATTGTCATGTCCCGAGATGATGCCAGCTGCGTCCTCTTTAGTGAAAGTAATAGTAGGGAGGTGGGGTGCTCCTTCTCCTCCATTGACGTGATATACTTCTTTGAGGTGTCTTTTGCGAGATGATTTGGAGATTCCTTCTCCCGCAAATCCTCCATGCATCATGTGAACATGTTTCTCTGGGGTACGAGGTGGTCATTCAGTTCGTCCGACCTCTTTGTCTCTTCTTCTATTTCTGGGCTCATCTGTCTTACTAGCTAGGTACCGATCTAGTCTCCCCTCTCTTACTAATTTTTCTATGACTGATGCATGAAAACTTGTCTCTCAACAAATTTCTCTTCAACAAGTATACCGAATTGTCATCAAGTAAAAACTCACAATAGAGTAAGGTCGAATCCCACAGGGATTGATTGGTCAAGCAACTTTAATTGGGGGAATGTTCTAGTTGAGCTAAGAAGAAATTGAGTTGATAATTGCAGAAAATTAAATTGCTGGAAAGAAAATGACAGAAAATGTAAATGCTGGAAATAAATGGCGGAATGTAAATTGCAAAAATTAAATTGCAGAATCTTAAATGGGGATTTGGGGAGATGAATATAAAAGTAAATGTCAGAAGGTAAAGAGAATGGGTAAGATCAGAAATGGGGGATTCATTGGACTTAGGAGATGTTGCATTCTCTGGATCAATTTCATTCTCATCTCTTCCTCATTCAATGCATTCGTTGATCTCCTTGGCAATCTTAAGTGATTGGATCCCACTTCCTTGGCAACCCAATCTCTCTAAGCTTGAACAATTGCCCAATTCCTTGATTTAATTACTCATGGGAAGAGATAAAGTATGGTCACTGATTATACCACATGTATTTCCAAATCAAAGTGTTGGTAGGATTAGATGTCACTATATCCATCCAAACCCCAATTTGGTCTAACATGAGAAAGCAATTCTAGCATGATCTCCTCATCCCTTTTCCAAGGCTCAGAGGAGATCCAATTATGGAGAGTTTCTTTTCCAAGACAACTAACCAATTAATTTAGGATCGAAAGATTTCTAGTAAATCAAGAGAAATGAAAGAGGAAGAAGAATGAGAACTATAATTGATCCATCAAATTACAACAGAGCTCCCTAACCCAATGAAAAGGGGTTTAGTTGTTCATAGCTCTGAGAATGAAAGGTGATAGAGAAGAGTGCATTCTCCAGTAAACTAGAATTTGCAGGAAAAGTAAATATACAGAATGTAGTTTCCAATAATGCCCAGCCTCCTTTCTAGTTCAAAACTACTTCCTATATATACAACTCTTTTGATCTTCTAGTTAGCTCTTCAAGTCTTGGATATGGGCCCTTGATCTTTAGTTGAAGCATTTACAGTCTTCAGTGGGCTCAGCTTTACTTGTAGAAAGAATGTGAGTCAGGCATGGTAGGACGTTAGTTAGGACGTTAATGGCATTAACGTTAGTTGTAAACTTGGGTTCGAAAGCGTTAGTGACGATAACTTTGTCACTAACGTTCCAAACCAGTTGATCCACATTAACTTCAACGTTAGTGGTACTAACATGACCACTAACGTAGCCTTTTAGCCCTTCACAAGTGTTATTGGCACTCACTTTTACCAATAACGCTACTCCTTATCCCTCTTTCCCACATTAATGATCCACGTTAGTGTAACTAACGTGGCCCTTAACGTGGGCATGCCCAAGCTCGAGGGCATTAGTGACACTCACCTTTGTCACTAACGCTTCAAAATACCCTTTCTATCCACGTTAGTGCCTCACGTTAATGGCATTAACGTGACCATTAACGTGGTTGTGCTTGCCATCTCCAACGTTTGTGACAAAGGTTAGTGTCACTAACGTTGGCCTATCATTCATTGCTCCACGTTACCATTCACGTTAGTGGTCTTAACGTGACCACTAACGTAGGCAATATTGGCCTAATCCAGCGTTAGTGACAAAGGTGAGTGTCACTAACATTGGCAATCTCTTCTTTATTCCATGTTAGAGTTCACATTAATTGAATTAACGTGATTCTTAACGTGGCTATGTGTGGCCTTTTGGAACGTTAGTGGTGTTTACTTTTACCACTAACGTTGGAGCTTCCCTTTCCTTCCACGTTAATGTAACTAACGTGGCAACTAACGTGGGTTATGATGGCTTTCGAAGGCGTTATTGGTGACAACTTTTCCACTAACGCTGCAAGCTTGCTCCCATTCTACGTTAGTGGTCACGTTAGTGAGACTAACGTGGTAGCTAACATGGCTCTTCTTTGCTTCCTTTGTCCTAAAATCAAACAAACAGGGTGAATCAAAGCTTTGTTCCAAGTCATGAGATCATGCATCCTCCATTTTATCATTCAATTGATGCATAATTCTCATGAAATCATGTAAAGTTCACAATGTTTGCTTGAATAAAGATGTAAGTGTATTTTTACCCAAAACTTGCTTGTTTACTAAGAAAATGTATGAAACTACCCTAAAACAATAAAGAAAAGGTCAGTGAAACTAGCCAAGATGCCCTGGCATCACAACACCAAACTTAAAGCTTGCTTGTCCCTATGCAAGTACTGAATCATAGGAATGATGAATGAAAGAACAAGAGAAACAAGTCCTTATTATAGAAGTCAAGTTCTTGGTTTATAGGGTTTCATGCATAGCAACTTAGGTTCATTCCTTTAATGGTTTTTAGGTCCTCATCATTCTCTTGAATACTCGCTCGATTGCGTCTTATGAGATCTTTATTCATTGATCCCCCCTTTCTTTTTAGGGTTTATTGCATTCTTTTAGGCTAAGTGCTTTGTGAGGGGCGACTCTTTAAGATAAGCTTTCAGCCAACACTCCCGAACCAGCTGGTTCAAGGTGCTAGGTATTGAGACACCCCTAAGGACCTACTCCCTCAAGTCTCTCTCCCCCAAACATGCACTCCACAAGCATATGGTTTGTTATTTTCTTTTCTTGAGGCCTTGTTGTCCAGCACCTCTTTGGGTTACTAAGTGTTTTGTAGCAAGGTTTCTCTTGATAGTGGATTTTCAGCTGATAATCCCAGGTTAGTTAACCCAAGTTACTAAGTGATGAAGCACTCCTAAGAACTTATTCATCCAAGCAGATCCTTTGCACAAGAACACCACAGACACATGCCTCAAGATTCAAACCCTTGGTGCCTAGCTTTATTTCTTATTCTTTTTCTTTCTTTTTCAACTCTCATTGTTCTTTTCCTTTTTCTTATTAGGATCTTGTTGTTTAGCTAGTCTCATAGAATGTGCTTCAAGCATATTATTTAGAACATCTAGTTGCCTATATACCTTGTTGGTGAACCAACTTAGCTAATCAATTACCACACCACAAACATTGAAAACTTACTTCACAAGATGAACCCCACTCCGGTTTTTCATAACATTTTATTTTATTTAGCTTAAAGGATAAGCATACATTTAAGCAGGATGAAAATGAAAACCGAAAACTTAGACCAGCAAACATATACCTAAGCAATGAGATCTTAAAGACAGAATTGAAAATTCCTAAGCTACTATGGAAGCATGTTCTATTTCATACATGATTTTCCTTATTTAAACTTGAAAAAGATAGAACGAAGAGGGAACTCCACCACCTTTTACTTCTGAGGATGCTCATGTCCCTTTGTTTCCTTTGTCTTTAGATCCTTCTTGATTACTCGAATCCCCATTTCCTTTGCGCTTCCCGATCAACTTTTTCCAGAAGCCAGCATCTTCCATCTTCTTCTTCAATGCTTCCTTCTGTTGTTTCACCTTCCCCTCCTCTTATTCTATTAGGTCTTTGTGAACTGTATCATACCTTGGGATGGCAGAGTGCAAATTATGCATATGCCTAGCCACATAAGTCAACTTGGCCTGAGTGTTTATGTTAAATTCTTCCATGTGTAGTTGTCGTCTTTCATTAAGCACGTTGACCTCATTGAATGCTTTCATCTGAGCTAACTGACGTTGGCTGAGTTCTTGAAGGCGTTTATCTTGACGCTCTTGCCTTTTAGTTACTTGATTGATGGCTTGGGTGAGCTGGGAGTAATGTTCCTATTGCTGCTCCATTTGTTGTTTCTGCCACTCCCCTTGTTGATTCATCTAATTAGATAGTAGTTCTTCTTGACGATCTTCTTCTTGGTGAGGTTCTTCTTGGGATTTTCTTTTCCTTATCTGAGGCCTTCTTTGTTGTTGAGCGGGTGCCACATAGGTTATACGCTGGAGCGTAACTAACCTCCCAGGGTTTACCATTTTGGATTGCTATCTTCGAAGACTACATTGGCTTTCATACATAGTCTAAAGATGGTACTGGGTAGCAAAGTCGAGCACTCGGATCATTCTTCTCAGCTGCTTCTTGGATTTCCTCAGCTATAATTTCATGTACATTGATGTCTCCACCCCTCATTATGCAATGTACCACAGTAGCTCGAGCAATGTTGACCTCAGAATTGTTTGAGGCTGGGAGGATAGATCTCCTCATGAGCTCAAACCACCCCATGGCTTTCGGGATGAAGTCTCCTCTCCTAATAAACTGTGGCCTCTTATCCGAATACCTTTTCCAATCTGATCCTATAACACACATGTCATTCACAATTTCTTCAAGATCATCATTGTCGGGGCCATTACTTATTCTTGCTTGATAACTTGGCTCATCAAAACGTTGTGATCTTAGATGAAGAGTCTTCATAATAGCATTGGGACTAAAGTCCACCTCTGTTCTTCTCACGTAGCTTTTGAAGGTAGGAGCCCTGGTAGTGTCTTCTCTGGCTACATTGGCATAGAACTCCTTGATGAGATTTGCATTTATCTTTGTTTCTGGGTTCGTGAGCTCTTGCGAACCCCTCCGTTCAATCTTCTCTCTAATCTGTGGGCACTCATCATCGTTGAATTAGAATGTCAATTCTGGCAATATTTTCTTGTGCTTTATCTGTCCAAATTGGAGCTCATGGAAGGCGGTCTTGAACCTCCCTTCATCAAAAGGAATGCTCTCCACTGGTTTATTTCCCTTTCACCTCTTGGAGCTTGATGATGCCATGAGTAGGAGTTGGTATGTAAGGGTGTTGAGAAGTATGGATTGATGATGGAATTTGGCTGGATTAAGATAGGGTGTAGCTGGAGGATTGTGTTAACGTGTTTTTGGATGAAGGAAGAAGTGTTGGGTGTGTGTTCCGAAAGAGAGAAGAAAGATGAAATGAAAGGGCATTTGAATATGAACGGTTATAGAGTGGGGGTCATTTATATAGGAGGATGAGGGGTGATCAAAGGGTGTGGATTGATAGTAAAATCCAATGGTGGACGGTTGGGGTTTGGCACGAAATGAGCACAAGGATCACCACTTTTATGAAGTGATTGATTCGGTCTCTAAGGATATCCTTCTTCCAATGTTGCATGGCAACACTTCCCAAGGTACTCCCTTTGAAGACGTGTGTATAGTCCCCCTTTGTGAAGTGGCTGAACCCCCTTCTTCATTTGTCCCATCAATTTCATCCAATCTTCCCTTCATTTCTCCTACAAGATAAAAAAAATGAGTTTGAATGGTGGCGGCAAAAGTTAGAGAGTGGAATAACTACTTTTTAATTTTTTTTTGTTTTTAAATAACTAAATGCTATTCATGAATGCAACCCAACCCACTGATTGAGTGTTCATGTATGCAACATTGGTGACACTAAACTTAGTTGTAAGCATGTAGTGTAGAAAGAGTTAATTAAGGCTCTAAGATTGACATGATATGAATTGTGTTCATGCCCTCTTAGTGTGCCTTGAACACCAAACTTGTTGTTCACTATATATTGCATACAAGGGTTCATCTAAGTGTTTATCAAGGTTGATTTAGAATTCATGAACCTTGCTTTATTAGCTACTATTAAAGGTCTAAAGGAAAGGATATAAAACATGGGTTGCCTCCCATCAAGCGCTTCTTTAGCGTCATTAGCTTGACGTTTGGCCTTTGTCAAGGTGGTTGGTAATGCCTCAAATCTTCCCCTCTCGCAGTGAATCTATCTCCGTTGGCTTTATTAAGAATATCTACATGTTCCAAGGAGAGAATTCTGCTGATGGTGTACACTTGAGGTAGCTGAAGTGGAATGATGGGGAGATGAGGTGGGATAGATGGGATATGAGCAGAGATTACTTCATCCCCTGGAGAGAAATCCTCTGTAGGGATCTTCTTGTTCCTCCATCCCATTGGTGCCTTCTTCCATGTTTCTTTTAATGCTACCCTACTCCTTGTGGCCTCTTTTTCCAGGGAAATTTTGTTGCTGGTCTCATATGACTCCGGTGGGTTTAGCTTCTCTTGGGTTTCCCTTAGCTGTTGTGCCTGGTGCATGAAATTGTAAGTCACACTTTTCACAACTCGTACCACTAACCAGCAACTGCATTGGGTCGTCCAAGTAATACCTTACGTGAGTAAGGGTCGAATCCCACGAAGATTATTGGCTTGAAGCAAGCTATGGTTATCTTGTAACTCTTAGTCAGGATAATAATAATTCTCAGTTTTGATTGGTATTAAATAAAAAGCATGGATTAAATAATACTTGTTATGCAGTAATGGAGAATATGTTAGAGTTTTGGAGATGCTTTGTCTTCTGAATCTCTGCTTTCCCCCTATCTTCTTCTTCACGCATGCAAGGTTCCTCCTATGGAAAGCTGTATGTTGGTGGATCACCGTTGTCAATGGCTACCATCCGTCCTTTCAGTGAAAATAGTCCAGGTGCGCTGTCACCGCATGTCTAATCATCTGTCGGTTCTCACTCATGCTGGAATAGGATCCATTGATCCTTTTGCGTCTGTCACTACGCCCAACCCTTGTGAGTTTGAAGCTTGTCACAGTCATTCAATCCCTGAATCCTACTCGGAATACCACATACAAGGTTTAGACTTTTCGGATTCTCAAAAATACTGCCAATGGATTCTAGCTTATACCACGAAGATTCTGATTAAGGAATCCAAGAGATACTCATTCAATCGAAGGTGGAACGGAGGTGGTTGTCAGGCACGCGTTCATAGGTTGAGAATGGTTATGAGTGTCACAGATCATCACCTTTTTCATATTGAAGTGCGAATGAATATCTTAGATAGAAACAAGCGTGTTTGAATAGAAAACAGAAATAATTGCATTAATTCATCGAGACACAGCAGAGCTCCTCACCCCCAACAATGGAGTTTAGAGACTCATGCCATCAAAGAGTACAAAGTTCAAATCTAAAAATGTTATGAGGTACAAAATAAATCTCTAAAAGTTGTTTAAATACTAAACTAGTAACCTAAGTTTACAGAAAATGAGTAAATTGAGATGGATAGTGCAGAAATACACTTCTGGGGCCCACTTGGTGTGTGCTGGGGCTGAGACTTGAGCTTTTCACGTGCTTGGACTATTTCTGGAGTTAAACGCCAGGTTGTAACCTATTTTGGGCGTTTAACTCCAACTTGTAACCTGTTTCTGGCGTTTAACTCCAGAATGGAACATGGAACTGGCGTTAAACGCCAGTTTACATCGTTTATCTTCGAGCAAAGTATGAACTATTATATATTTCTGGAAAGCCCTGGATGTCTACTTTTCAACAAAATTGTGAGCATGGCAATTGGACTTCTGTAGCTCTAGAAAATCCATTTCCAGTGCAGGGAGGTCAGAATCCAACAACATCAGCCGTCCTTTTTCAGCCTGAATCAGATTTTTGCTCAGATCCCTCAATTTCAGCCAGAAAATACCTAAAATCACAGAAAAACACACAAACTCATAGTAAAGTCCAGAAATATGAATTTTGCATGAAAACTAATAAAAACATACTAAAAAGTAGCTAGAACCTACTAAAAACTACCTAAAAACAATGCCAAAAAGCGTATAAATTATCCGCTCATCACAATACCAAACTTAAATTGTTGCTTGACCCCAAGCAATTGAAAATAAAATGGGATAAAAAGAAGAGAATATACTATAAATTCCAAAATATCAATGAAGCTTAGTTCTAATTAGATGAGCGGGACTAGTAGCTTTTTGCTTCTGAATAGTTTTGGCATCTCACTTTATCCTTTGAAGTTTAGAATGATTGACATCTCTAGGAACTCAGAATTCAGATAGTGTTATTGATTCTCCTAGTTTAGTCTATTGATTCTTGAACATAGCTACTTTATGAGTCTTGGCCGTTGCCCTAAGCACTTTGTTTTCCAGTATAACCACCGGATACATAAATGCCACAAACACATAACTGGGTGAACCTTTTCAGATTGTGACTTAGCTTTGCTAAAGCCCCCAATTAGAGGTGTCCAGAGTTCTTAAGCATACTTTTTTGCTTTGGATCACGACTTAACAACTCAGTCTCAAGCTTTTCACTTGGACCTGCATGCCACAACCACATGGTTAGGGACAGCTTGATTTAGGGTGTGTTTGGATTTGCGTTGGAGAAGAGAAAAGCGCGTTTGAGCTTCTTGAACGCTTCATCTTTGTGTTTGGCAACATTTTTGTACTCTAAACGCAGAAGTGATTTCTATGTTCAACCCAGGTTTACCAAAAGCTATAAATTCTAGCTTTTCCGTTTAGCTTTTCACGTTGAATTAAAAAATATGTTCTATGTACCAATTATGTCCTTCATTATTTATATGTTTGTTTTTTTATAATATTTTTTCTAATACTCTCTTATGCATATTATTGTTTTTTATAAAACTTCTGTTTTTTTGTTTATATGAGTTTTTTTACTGTTATTATTATTTCTTTTATACATGGAATATTTTTTTACTTTGTATTATATTCTATTAATCCTATTAGAGTACTAAAGAATATTGAGAGTACTAAAAAAATATTAAAATTTATTTAAATATTTAAAATAAAATTATAAGATAATATAAAATAATTATTTAAATTCATGTCCCTTTTTGTAATTTTTCACCTAAAAGTGATTTTGAATAATGTAATCCAAACAATATTTAGTTTACTATAATCCATTTTGAATAAAAATTTCCAAACATAAATCACGTTAATACTAACTCACTTTTAATCAAAATTAATTTTACAAAATCAATTTTATACAAACCTCAGTTTGCAAACTGTAATCCAAACACACACTTAGCCGCTTAGGCCTGGATTTATTTCCTTGGGCCCTCTGATAAACCGCTATTTTATGATTCATATTGTATTTAATTGTGTGGTTTTATCAAGTCTTCACCCACTTATTCATATGATTTGCATGTATTTACAATTCCTTCCTAAAAATATTCTATGATTGAAAACTTGCTTCCTAAAGACCTTTTAGTTGTATATTTTTATTTTCCTTCGTACCATTCGATGTCGTGATCTGTGTGTTAAGTGTTTCAGGCTTCGTAGGGCAAGGATGGTGTAAGGAATGAATAGGGAGCGTGTAAAAATGGAAGGAACACAAGGAATTGAGGAGATGACCAGCGAGAAGTCACGCGGTCGCATGGCTCATGCGACCGCGCGAAATGGAAGAAATCACAGTGATGCGTTCGCGTGCCTGACGCGACCGCGTGGATTGGAAGCTGCCCGAACGACGCGAATACGTGGACGACGCACACGCGTGGTACGAGAAACGCTGAGTGACACGAACGCATGGACGACGCGACCGCGTGATGTGCGCGATCTGTAGAAATTCAGAAGTCGCTGGCATAGATTCTTGGCCGTATTTCAACCCAGTTTTTAGCCCAGAAACACAGATTAGAGCCAGGGAACATGCAGAGACAGAATAACAATTCATTCCACACAATTTCAAGTTTTTAGATCTGAAATTACTCCTCCCCTAGGTTTCTCACTTGAACATTCATAAATTAGGATTTTGAAAAAGTTTTGCTTTAGCTTTTGAGAAGAGTCTATGATAAACCACTATTTTATGGTTTATCTTGTGCTCAATTGAGTGGTTTTTATCAAGCCTTTGCCCGCTTATTCATATGATTTGCATAGTTTTACATTCTCCTTCCTGATCTTGTGCTGTGATTGAAAACATGCTTCTTTGTCTTTTATTTTCTTTTATTTAAATCCTCTCTTATTATCATTCGATGCCTTGATATGTGTGTTAAGTGATTTCAGAGATTACAGGGCAGGAATGGCTCAGAGGATGGAAAGGGAGCATGCAAAAGTGGAAGGAATACAAGAAGTTGAAGGAACTGCAAAGTTGTCAGCCTGACCCTCTCGCACTAAAATGATCATAACTTGAGCTACAGAGGTCCAAATGATGCGGTTCTACTTGCGTTGGAAAGCTAACATCCGGGGCTTCAATTTGATATATAATTTTCCAAAGTGGCTGTACATATAGGTGACGCGAATGCACGCTCCACACAGAGGCGTCGCATCTGCGAATCTCATTCCACGCAAACGCGTGGATGACGCCTCCGCATCACTTTGCCGCGACCTGTACAGACCAGAAAGCGCTGGATGTAAATTCTGGGCTATTTTTTACCCAATTCTCGGGCCAGAAAATACAGATTAGAGGCTGGGAGTGGAGTAGAATAAATCATTCATTAATTACTCACAATTTTAGGTTTTAGATGTAGTTTTTAAAGAGAGAGGTTCTCTCCTCTCTCTTAGGATTTAGGATTAGAATTTCTATTAGGATTAGGATTGTTTCTTCATACCAGGTTCAATAATTTATGTTTTTCTTCTATTTTTGTTTACTCTGAAGCTTTTATTTGTGTTTGATTTATGTTGCCCAATTGGCTTATGAATATTGTCCATGTTAGAATTGACATCTTCATTCAATATAATTTGAGGTATTTTCAGATCTATGATTTGTTTCTTTTATTTATGATATAAATAATTTGGATTTTTCTACCTTTTGGCTCTGGTTGATTAATTGGTGACTCTTGAGTTATCAAACTCATTGTTGACTGAAAATTAGAATTTTTCAAGGATTAATTTGAGTTCCACTAACTCTATCCTTTCCCAAGGAAAGACTAGGACTTGAGGAATTAAAATTAATTCATCCACTTAACTTACCTTCATAGTTAGAGGTTGACTTAGTGGGAGAAAAATCCAATTCTCATCACAATTGATAAGGATAACTGGGATAGGACTTCCAGTTCTCATACCTTGCCAAGAGCTTTACTAGTTATTATTTTGACGACTTGTTATTTTATATTACTTGTTCAACCCATTTGAAAACCCCAAAATATACCTTTTCATAACCAATAATAAGAACATACCTCCCTGAAATTCCTTGAGAAGACGACCCGAGGTTTAAATACTCGGTTATCAATTTTAAAGGGGTTTGTTAGTTGTGACAACCAAAACGTTTGTACGAAGGGATTTTCTGTTGGTTTAGAATCTATACTCACAACGCGACTATATTTTATAAAATTCTTTACTAGCAAAAATCCTAACGTCAAAATGGCGCCGTTGTCGGGGAATTGCAAACGTGTGCCTTATTATTGGTTATTGTAAATATTTTTCAAAAAAAATTTCAGATTTTAAAAATTTTTATCTTATCTTATCCTTTTTCTAAAATCATATCTTTTTCAAAATCCTATCTTGTTTTTTTTCCAAAAATTATATCTTTCTCAAAATATTTTCTTTTTGTTAGCTTTTGTTTTTATTTTCTCTCACTACTATGAACTCTCACCCCTTTGGCTATGAGTCTGGTTACAACTATGTTGTAGGAAGAGGAAGCTATAACAGGAATATGCATCAAGGTCAAAGCAATCAAAGATGGACGGAGCCCAGAGGATTTGATCAACCCTTTAGGTAACAACACCCTCCTAAATATCACAGACAAAGACCATTCTACAATGCATCCCAAGCTGATAGATATGGTGGACCGCCTAGTAGCTACCAACAAGCCCCACCGTATGCTCAGAGACCATCCTCACAACATAACTTTGAACCACCACACTCACAAGCCCCTTTCCACCATTGACCTCCATATGACCCCAATCCTTATTCACCACACCAACCACCATATGAACCATACCCAGAACCACCACCTCAATATACACAATCTCCATATCCTTATCAAGAGAAACCACCTCCGTGTTATGAACCTTTTCTCCTAACAAATGAACCCTCCTACCCACCCCAAACCTCTATGGAGAAAGCATTTGCCGATCTAAACTCTACTATACAAGCTTTTGCCGCCCAAATCGGACCACCAAATACCTTCAACAATCAACCCTCAAGCTCTAATGCACTTCCTTTTCAACCACAAAAATGATCTCTCTATCCCATCACCACCATCCATGGAAGAGCACCTACATCCATCAATCCAAGAGCAAGATGATCCCAATGATGCTATTGATGTGGAACAAGAGAGAGAGGATCATCTTCGCGAATCCATACTTCATAAGGAGCTAGAGGAGGCACTAAAGGTGAAGGTAGGAGAGACCCTTGAAGATGAAGGAGTAATTGAAGGGAGTTGTCATGGAAAGGTAATCATCAAGGAGGAACAAGAGTCAAGGGATCATTTCCAGGAAACAGTGGATCAATTTCATGCAACCCTTCATCAATTGAATCAAGCGATAAATTAATTAGCTTCCCAACGTTCGGACACTCAAGGAACCCCCATGGCTGCATGTGGACAATCTAATGAAGAACGTAGCATGAAGGAGACATTAGAAACTCCGGTGGACAGTAAGGAGCATGAATTTGTACTGGAACAAGTGAAGGAAGCCGGAACTATTGAAGAAGAAGAAGTGGTTGAAGATTTAGGAGATGTAAAACCTCCACGGGAACCTCAAGTCACAAAACCCTCTTCTAAGGAGTTTGAATTTGTTGTTGAGGAGGGTGTACAACCTCCAAGGCATATCATGGTTGAAGACTTGGAGAAGGTTGATCAAGAGATAGAGATTTCAGAAGAAGAAACACAACCTCCCATGCCCTTGGTGAACAATAAAAAAGAAATTGAATCAGAAGAAAGCTACCAAAAGGAAGAGGTTGAAATTGAAGAAGCTTGCAAAGAGGTGGAAGATGTCAAAGAAGAGCACAAAGGAGTGGAGCTTGCAAGTTCATTAGAAACCCCTCCCCCTAAGTTGCCATCACCCTTCACAACATTCAAGTGGGTAAAATTCATATCCCTTAGCTTTTTAATTCCACTTGAATATGGGCTACTAGAGACGGATGGTCAACTTAGAGCTCTTTGTGGCATTAAGAGTAAGAGGAAGATGGTTAGTGGTAAGAATTGCCCTGCAAGGTTCATTATGGTTGGAAGTTTTAAGTTTAAATGCAGGGGTTGGTATAGAGCTCAATTGAATGGGTCTAAGAAGTTGTTTGGCCGCTTCGGTGAGAATTCAGACTGCTTGCCACCCGGATGGAATCATGGTAATCAACTTGAAGATGGGTGTAGAAACAAGATTTAGGATCCAGGAATATATGAGGATCAACTTTGGGAGCTCGAAGCTTGTGGAGAACTTCATCAACGCTTGGTAAATTTACTTGGTATTGATAGAGCTTATTGGAAGTCCAAGCATTGGTGGAAGTTTCAAGATGAGTTCAAGCACAAGCCACCATGACAAGGAGCTCGCCAAATGTCGAACTTAAGGACTATAACTAAAAGTGCTGGGTGGGAGACAACCCACCATGGTATGACCATTCCTTTTTCTATTTTAATTTTAGTCTATTTTTGAGTTTTGATTGAACCTGGAATCATGCATAGCATTCATATTAAGCATTGCATTCTGCATACTGCATTATAAAAAAAAATTTCACGCACGCGACGCGACAGCGTCGCTGATGCGTCCGCGTCATAGGTGTGTTAAGAAGAAAACAAAATTGAACAGAGAGTCACGCAAGAGCGTGGCTGGAGGCGTGCCTTTGGCACAAATTGATCCACGCGACCGCGTCGCTAACGCGTCCGCGTCATGTGGGAAAAATGCCTCCCACGCGTCCGCGTCACCCACGCGAACGCGTGCCCTGTAAATCGACGTAAAAAGAGTGTATGGCCGAATGTTGAGCTGGAATTGGACTGGACTCGTGCTAGAAGCACAAGTCCTACCACGCGAATGCATTCCCCACGCGTCCGCATCACTTGAATTTATCACACCCCATGCGATCGCGTGCACCACACGTCCGCGTCATATGCGACACACAGCTTATCCAGACCAGCGCCAATTATCTTATCTTTTCTTTTCTAATCCTAATTTCTTCAATTTTTTCTTCTTTCTTCCTCCTTTCTTACTTTCTTTTTCTTTTCCATTGGTGTTAAATTTTCTTATTCAACTGTTGTATCTTTTCTGATATTATCTTGGTGCTTAGTGACTTGTTTTATTCTTGTTAGGTAATATTAATTAAATCAATGCCTATCTTTTATACCTATATTACTTTTGCATTGACATGAATTTATATTATCTCTCTTTACCCACTCTCTTCCCCATTGTTGCAATTTTTTCACTCTTGATATGCCATTTGCTTCCACGATTTTCTCCCTTGCATGTTGTAGCTACCATGTAATTGAGAACTTTATTATTTGGCATTCACACCCATATTTCATTTATGTTCTTATCTTTACTTCTGGGTTACTTTCCTTCTTTTCCTCTTCTTTCAGGATGGCCACCGAGGAAGGAAAAGGGAAAGCTTCTAAATGGGGAGACAAACAAGTCAATCTGCACAATCTATAGTGAAAGGCATCAGTTGGGGTCGCCCGTCCACATATACATCTTGGCATGCACCGAGGACGGTGCAATCTTTAAGTGTGGGGAGGTCGATACCGATTTCCATGGGTTGGTTATTTTCTGACTCAACACCAATGTTTAAACTTCTCTGTAGTTAGTTCTTGCATTTGCATGTTTGATTGCATTATAGTTAGATTTTGTGCATATTTTACCACCACTTGGTCGAAGTAATAAATTTCTTTTCAAGACTTTATTTAATAATATTTCACTAATTTAAATTAAAAATTAAAATTTTCTATGTGTTAAATTTGTTTGAAGTTGTATTTGGAACATGGTTTTTGAGCCAAAGAACACACAACCTGTGAGATTTGAGCTTATTTACATGGTTACATTATTTAACCATAAATTTTTATTCTTGTGTGTTTTCTTCTCTATAACTGCAATCTTTGCTTTGATCCATTCTATATGTCCATTATTTAGTGTATTTACATGTTTGCATATGATTGAGGCCATATTTGATTATTAACTCACTTATCCCAAATAAAGCCTACCTTTTTATGTCACCCTTGTTAGCCACCTTGAGCTTTTTAATCCCCTTTTATTTTATAACCACATTACTAGCCTTAAGCAGAAAAACAAATTAAAAATCCCAAGTTGAATCCTTGGTTAGCTTAAGATAGATATTGCGTATAGTTTAAGTGTGGGGAATTTTATGGGAACATGGGATGATAAAAAATGTAGGGAATTGAATTGAATATGTTATTTGAAAATTTGGGAAGCATGCTCATGTGAAATCAAAATAATTAAATTACCATGTGCATTGATAAAAAAATAATAATTAAAAAAATTATTAAGTAATTAAATAAGGGGATACAAAAAAAATTATTACCCCAAATGCAAAATAAAAAGAATCAATGCACATTGGACAAAAAATCAAAAATAAGTTTAACACATGAGCGTGTAATACAAAAGTGAAAAAATTTTGGGTAGCTAGGTAAAGCATTTTAAATTGTATAAAGTATGTATATGTTAGGTGAGATCTTAGACTAATCAAGGATTTACTTTGTTAGCTCACTTAGCCTTATATATGTATCCTTACCTTTACCTCAGCCCCATTACAACCCTGAAAAGACCTCATGATGTTTGCATTGGTATACTAAATATTTGTTGATTAGTTAGATGAAGAACAAAGCTTAGAAAGCATGACTAGGGAAGAGTTGAGTGATTGACCCTAGACACTTGAGAGATTAGAGTGCATATACACTACCAGTAAGGGTTCAATGCTTGATTCTATGTTCCCTGCCTTTATGAGCTATCTTCTTACAATTTACTTGTCTTTTATTGTATAATTTGAATTAGTGGAATTTGATTCAAATTTGTCTTTGAGAACTTATTTACTTTTAACCAAGTAGGTAGAAACATTTTGCATGTAGCTGCATTCATATAGATATGTTGCATTGCATACTCTCTATCATTCCTCTTCGCTCCTTTATAGCTTCTCTTGAGCTTAGCATGAAGATATGCTAATGTTTAAGTGTGGGGAGGTTGACAAACCACTATTCTATGATTTATCTTGTGCTCAATTGAGTGGTTTTTATCAAGCCTTTGCCCGCTTATTCATATAATTTGCATAGTTTTACATTCTCCTTCCTGATCTTGTGCTGTGATTGAAAACATGCTTCTTTGGATTTTATTTTCTTTTATTTAAATCCTCTCTTATTATCATTCGATGCTTTGATATGTGTGTTAAGTGATTTCAAAGATTACAGGGCAGGAATGGCTCAGAGGATGGAAAGGGAGCATGCAAAAGTGGAAGGAACTGCAAAGCTGTCAGCCTGACCCTCTTGCACTAAAACGATCATAACATGAGCTACAAAAGTCCAAATGATGCGGTTCCACTTGCGTTGGAAAGCTAACGTCCGGGGCTTCAATTTCATATATAATTTGCTATAGTGGCCGTACATATAGGCAACGCGAACGCGCGCTCCATGCGGACGCGTCGCATCTGCGAATCTCATTCCACGCAAACGCGTGGATGACGCCTCCGTGTCACTTTGCCACGACCTGTACGGACCAGAAAGCGTTGGAAGTAAATTTTGGGCTATTTTTGACCCAGTTCTCGACCCAGAAAATACAGATTAGAGGCTGGGAGTGGAGTAGAATGAATCATTCATTCATTACTCACAATTTTAGGTTTTAGATGTAGTTTTTAGAGAAAGAGGTTCTCTCCTCTCTCTTAGGATTTAGGATTAGAATTTCTATTAGGATTAGGATTGTTTCTTCATACCAGGTTCAATAATTTATGTTTTTCTTCTATTTTTGTTTACTCTGAAGCTTTTATTTGTGTTTGATTTATGTTGCCCAATTGGCTTATGAATATTGTCCATGTTAGAATTGACATCTTCATTCAATATAATTTGAGGTATTTTCAGATCTATGATTTGTTTCTTTTATTTATGATATAAATAATTTGGATTTTTCTACCTTTTGGCTCTGGTTGATTAATTGGTGACTCTTAAGTTATCAAACTCATTGTTGACTGAAAATTAGAATTTTTCAAGGATTAATTTGAGTTTCACTAACTCTATCCTTTCCCAAGGAAAGACTAGGACTTGAGGAATTAAAATTAATTCATCCACTTAACTTACCTTCATAGTTAGAGGTTGACTTAGTGGGAGAAAAATCCAATTCTCATCACAATTGATAAGGATAACTGGGATAGGACTTCCAGTTCTCATACCTTGCCAAGAGCTTTACTAGTTATTATTTTGATGACTTGTTATTTTATATTACTTGTTCAACCCTTTTGAAAACCCCAAAATATACCTTTGCATAACCAATAATAAGAACATACCTCCCTGCAATTCCTTGAGAAGACAACCCGAGGTTTAAATACTCGGTTATCAATTTTAAAGGGGTTTGTTACTTTTGACAACCAAAACATTTGTACGAAGGGATTTTCTGTTGGTTTAGAATCTATACTCACAACGCGACTATATTTTATAAAATTCTTTACTAGCAAAAATCCTAACGTCAGTCTACCTCCGGTGCTAGTCATTATAGCTTGTTATTTTACTTTTCATTTACTCTTCCATATTCTTAATTTATCCAGAGTTGACATTGGATTATTTTTCATAGTTTATTAATACAAGACTATTTTTACTTTTAATTAATCTCTTTTATTATTATTTATTATGTCTTCTTTTACTTCCCCTATTGATTTTGTGAAGTCTACAATTCTGATTATGGAGTAGTCCCTCAACTTGATTGGGAGATGATTAAAAGGAGAACCTTGAGTTAGAATACTCAAGAGTTCAATTATAATTGGTTCATTGTTGGTCGACTTGTTAATCACTAACTCTAATCCTTCCCAAGGGAGAGGGTTAGGACTTGTGAATAGAAGTTGACTTTTAATTTGACTTTCCTTCTTTCATTGAGGGTTAACTAAATGTAAACAATGACTAATTATTAATTACTCTTGATAAAATTCTAACAAGGATAGAACTTCCAAGTAATCTTCTCCCGGTCAAGATTTTATTTAAATCGTATAAATTCTCTAATTTAATTTTCTGTTCATCAAATTCAAAACCCCTTTTGAAAACCTCTGATTGATAAAATAGCACATCTTCCTGCAACTCGTTCGGAGACGACCTGGGACTCATACTCCCAGTATTTTATTTCTAAAATTTGTGACAACCCTTTTCTAATTAATTCTTAATCTGCCAATTTTCGCTCACGTCAATTTTTGGTGCCGTTGCCAGGGAGTTGCAATAGTGTGCTAATTTATTGATTGGAATTTAATTAATTGCATTTTTCTTTGTTATTTTTGTTACTATGAGCTGCACCTTTATTTCATTAAATGACGCGTTCACTTCCTAATCCAACATTGCCAGTATTTGACCCTGAGATTGAAAGAACTATTTCACGTATAAGGCAAGCTCGGCGTCGGCTAGTCTTCTCCGAGGATGAATATGAAATGTCATCTAAGGGAGAAACAAGCTCCCCCTCTACTGATCCAGTTGATTCACGTGCAGGTGACATGGCAGCACCTAGGAGAGTCACTATCCAGGAGGCTGTAGCCCCTGATTTTACACTACAACCATTTCAGGCATGCCACCCAACAGTGGCTGTGGATGTTGAAATAAAGGCTGCCTACTCAACTTGATGCCCAAGTTTCATGGTTTACCTGCTCAAGAGCCAATCAACCATATTAGGGATTTCCAGACAGCTTGTTCTACTGTTAAGCGCGATGGTACTGACGAAACTTCTATTCTGCTAAAGGCTTTCCCATTCTCTCTTGAGGGGAAGGCAAAAGAGGGTACTACACTCAACCCGGAGCAACTGTTTCTAACTGGGATACGCTTAGAAGAGAATTTTTGGAGAAATTCTTTCCAGCTGAGGTTGCCGATAAACTGAGGAAAGATATTTCCATGATCGTTCAGGACGAATCTGAGACTCTCCATGAATATTGGGAGCACTTCAATAATCTTCTGGAAGCATGTCCCTACCATATGATTGACAAGATAGTGTTGCTCGGCTACTTTACACAGGGCATGAAATCTCAAGATAAGACCACATTGGAAGGTGCTAGCAATGGGTTTATGAAGAAGTACAAGACTACGGAAGAGGCATGGTAATTGATCAGCGACTTAGCTGGATCTACTAGGAATCACAGGCAGAAACAAAGTCGGTCAAGAGCTGTTATAGAGGTATCCTCTAGCAAAGAGACTGCTGCAATAACTCAGAGCTTAAGTGAAATGACCAACTTACTGAAGCAGATGCAACTAAGTCAACAACAAGCTCAGCAAGTTTAGTCTTCTCCACCACAGCACAGCCAACAGTTGGTTCCACAAAGAGTGTATGGGATCTGTGCCGATTACAGTCATTATACTGATGAGTGTCCGCAACTCCAACAGGAAGACCACACTGTGCCAGCCACTCATAACTTCTATGACCGCCCCAATCAAGGGTACAATCAAGGTGCAGCTACAACCATGGATGGCAGGATTACCCCAACCAAAATTGGAGAGATAATTCCAACCAGGGTTAGAGGGACAGTCATAACAGAGGAGGCAGAGATAATAATGGAAATCAGAGGTGGAATAACAATAACAACTTCAGGCAGCAGAATCAGAATCAGGCCTACAGAACACCTCATCTAAGGCAGCCTCAAGCATCTCAGCAGACCCCTCAGATCACTTACCCCTCTTCATCTCCTAATGATGAGTTGCTCCAATCTATTGATCGAAGACAGCATGCCATGGAAAACAACCTTACTTCTACTCTAAATAGTCTGAACTCTACCTTGCACGCCATTGTCTCACAGATTGAATCACTGAATAACTCTAACAACTAGCCCTCAAGCTCTGGTGGACTCCCATCTCAACCATTACCCAACCCGAAGGGTGGCATCAATGCCATTACCCTGAGATTTGGAACCACACTGCAAGAGAGGAATCTAGAGGAGTCAAGCCCGCTGGTACACGCCCCAGCTGCTGACACGGTTGAGGTAGAGGATGTTGAAGAAGAAGATGAAGTACAAGGCATGGTTAAAACAGAAACAGCCTAACCAAGGAATGTAGAACCCCAGCAAGCTGAAGCTATAAAAGATGCCACTCCTATTCCATTTCCACACCTTGCTAAGAAGCCCAGAAAGCAGATGGAACTTGATCCAAAAATAGTAGAGATTTTCAAAAAGGTTGAGGTAACTGTTCCCCTTTTTGATGTCATTCAGCAAGTGCCTAAATATGCAAAGTTTCTAAAAGAGTTGTGCATACATAAAGATAAAATTAATGAATTAGAAACTATTCCTTTAGGTAGTTCCATATCTGCTTTAATGGGAAATATACCTGAAAAATGTAGGGACCCAGGCCCATGCATGGTTAACTATACCATTGGAGGTGTGATATTTTCTGACTATATGTGTGATTTAGGAGCATGCGTGAGTATTATGCCCTTGTCTATATATAATGCTTTAAGGCTCCCTCCCTTAAAAAGGTCGGCAGCTCGTTTTGTGTTAGCAGATAAAAGCATTATCACAGTGGTTGGAATTGCTGAAGATGTATTAGTGAGCATTAAGGGGCTCACGTTTCCCATTGATTTTTATATCCTGGAGATGCCCCAACATAACTCAAGGAGACCTTCATCAATCCTGCTTGGTAGACTGTTTTTGAAGACTTCAAAATTCAAGGTGGATGCCTTTTCAGGAACCTATTCCTTTGAGGTAGATGGTAGAACAGTGAGCTTCAATCTAGATGCGCTATAAAGCATCCCCCAAAAAGATCACTCCATATTCCAATGTGACATCATTAATGAAATTATAGTTGTAACTCACAAAGAAGAAATGGAAGATAGTCACATGGAGCAAGATCCAAGTGTGGGGACACCCTCTGAACACATTACAGATTCATTACCATTTTCACCAGCCCCAGAGAATCCAGAACCAAACCATGAGTGGAAAATGGAATTAAAGCCCCTTCCTCCACACCTCAAGTATACATACCTTGAGGACAAGCAGAAGTTCTCAATTATCATTGCAAGGGAGCTCACTTCCCAACAAGAAGAACAACTGCTTAGTGTATTGAGGACGCATAAGAAAGCAATTGGATGGAGCTTGGCGGATATAGTAGGCATCAGCCCTCGAGTTTGTGAGCATAGAATATTCTTAGAAGAAAGAGCAAAGCCTATCCGTCAACCTCAGAGAAGATTGAATCCCACCATCTTAGAAGTTGTCAAGAAGGAAGTTACCAGACTACTTGAAGCAGATATCATTTACCCTATTTCAGATAGCAAATGGGTCAGCCCAGTACAAGTGGTGCCCAAGAAGTCTGGAGTCACAACAATAAGGAATGAGCAAGGAGAACTTCTGACAACAAGAGTGTAGAACGCATGGAGAGTTTGCATTGACTACAGGTGTCTCAACCAAGCCACTCGCAAGGATCATTATCCCTTGCCATTCATTGATCAGATGCTTGATCGCCTGTCAGGTAAATCTCACTACTGCTTTCTAGATGGTTATACAAGTTATTTTCAAATCCATATAGCTCTTGAAGATCAAGAAAAGACTACTTTTACATGTCCTTTTGGGACTTATGCTTATAAAAGAATGCCCTTTGGCTTGTGCAATGCACCCGCTACTTTCCAAAGGTGTATGATGAGTCTTTTCTCTGATCTCATTGAGACTTGTATGAAAGTTTTTATAGATGACTTTAGTGTTTATGGTGATTCATTTAACCTTTGCTTAGATAGTTTGTCTAAAGTATTGGACAGGTGTGTTAGTTCAAACCTAGTTTTAAATTTTGAAAAGTGTTATTTTATGCTAAAACAAGGTATTGTTCTAGGACATGTTGGTTCTGATACTGGTATCTCTATATACCCAGCAAAGGTGGATGTTATTTCTAGTTTACCTTACCCTTCCGCTGTGAGGGAAGTCCGTTCATTCCTTAGCCATGCAGGTTTTTATAGGAGATTCATTAAGGACTTCAGTAAGGTAGCACTACCCTTATCCAGACTACTGCAGAAAGACATTGAGTTTGAGTTCAGTGAGGATTGCAAACAAGCGTTTGATAAGCTAAAGACCGCCTTGACTCAAGCTCCGATTGTGAGGGGACCAGACTGGAATCAACCATTTGAAATCATGTGTGACGCCTCCAATCATGCAGTAGGAGCAGCACTGGCTCAACATGAAGGTAACGACTCTTTTGTAATTGCTTAAGCATCTAAGACTTTAGATGCTGCACAATCTAATTACACAACTACTGAAAAAGAGCTTCTAGCTATTGTTTATGCTCTGGATAAATTCCGAGCCTATTTACTTGGTACTAAGGTAGTAGTGTACTCAGATCATGCAGCTCTAAAATATTTATTAGCTAAAAAGGAGTCTAAACCAAGGCTAATACACTGGATGCTACTGCTGCAAGAATTTGATCTAGAAATTAAAGATATGAGTGGTACCCAAAATTTAGTGGCTAACCACTTGAGTCGCCTTGAGCACATTAAAGATGACTCCATTCCTATTAATGATAATTTCCCATTTGATAGCTTATAGGCAGTATCTGATGTAGCCCCTTGGTATGCACCTGTAGCTAATTATCTAGTTAGCCATACTTTTCCTCCTGATTTCACTAAGCATCAGAGACACAAGCTGAAAAGCGATTCCAAATACTATGTATGGGATGACCCATATCTATGGAGGTGTGGTGCTGACCAGGTAATTAGATGGTGTGTACCTCAATCAGAATTCAAGTCCATTTTAAAGGTCTGCCACTTATCTGAGAGTGGAGGACATTTTGGCCCTCAAAGAACTGCTAGAAAAGTTTTAGATTGTGGATTCTGGTGGCCTACTCTTTTTAAAGATATTGCTGATCTTTGTAAATCTTGTCCTCCATGCCAAAGGTTTGGTAATATATCCCAGAGGGATGAAATGCCTCAGTAAATTATGCTCTTCTGTGAAATTTTTGATGTTTGGGGCATTGACTTCATGGGTCCATTTCCAAATTCTAATGGCCACCTTTATATACTGTTAGCTGTAGATTATGTTTCTAAATGGGTGGAAGCAATTCCTACCCGTATTGATGATGCTAACACCGTTGTTTCCTTTGTTAGAAATTATATTATTTGTCGCTTTGGATCACCACGAGCAATCGTGAGCGATCAAGGCACTCACTTTTGTAACAGGAGACTAACAGGTTTACTGAAGAGGCACGGGATCATTCATAAAGTATCAACTACCTATCACCCTCAGACTAATGGGCAAGTGGAGGTGTTTAATAGAGAGATAAAGCACATTCTGCAAAAGGTAGTCAAGCTTCATAGGAAGGACTGGAGCACCAGGCTCCAAGACGCGCTTTGGGCATATCGGACAGCATACAAGACACCGATTGGGTTGAGTCCTTTCCGCTTGGTTTATGGAAAGGCCTGTCATCTCCCAGTTGAGTTAGAGCACAAGAACTTCTAGGCGGTCAAGGAATGCAACATGGACTATGAGAGAGCCGGAGCTGAACGGATGTTGCAACTACAAGAATTAGAGAGCCTTCGCCTTGAAGCTTATGAAAACTCCATGCTGTAAAAAGAGAAGGTGAAGGCTGTGCATGACAAGAGCATTAAGTGAAGCGAATTCCAACCAGAGAACTTAGTCCTACTTTACAACTCCAGAATGCAACTCATGCCAGGCAAGCTGAAATCCAGATGGGATGGTCCATATCGAGAAGAGAAGGTGGAACCATACGGAGTCTTTCACTTGAGTCATCCTTCAAGCTCTGAACTTATCAAGGTCAATAGACATCGCTTGAAGTTATTCCATGGTGAAAAGATGGCAAAAAACCAGGAACTAGAGATCTCCCTCTTGGAAGATCTACCCACAGCAGAAGACTGAGCTAGTGGAGCGTCCAACTTAAGGACGTTAAAGCAAAGTGCGGGTGGGAGACAAGCCACCATGGTATGATTGTTCCTTCTCCTCTCCTTATCTTCCCTCATCGATAACTCTTCTCAATACTAATGCCTATCTTTTGCATCTCCTCCGCATACTGCATATTGCATATTTTTACTTTAAAAAAAAAAAGAAAGAAAGAAGAGCACACGATGCATCCGCGTCATAGGTGCCTGGGACACGAGAAGAAAAGAAACAGAGAGTCACGCGAAATTGTGGCTGAAGGCGTGCCTTTGGCACAAATTGTTCCACGCGACCGCATCGCTCATGCGTCCGCGTCATGTGGGAAAAATGTCTCCCACGCGTCTGCGTCACCCACGCGAACGCATGCCCTACAAAATCGACGTAAAAAAGGTGTATGGCCGAAAGTGGAGCTGGACTTGGGATGCACTTGTGCTAGTCGCACAAGCCCTGCCACGCGCTCGCGTGCCCCACGCGTCCGTGCCGTTTTCTCAATCTGGCCATCCAGGCGATCGCGTCACCCTAAATTTTGGCAAAACATAATTTGAACAGAGAGTTGTGCGAGCGCAAAGCTGCTCTCGCGCCACTAGCGCAAATCATGTCACGCATCTGCGTGACCGACGCGTCTGTGTCATTTCATTTAAGGGCTTTCCACACGACCACGTGCCCCACGCGTCCGCGTCGCTTTCGCCACCCAACTCATTCAAATCTGCCAGATTATCTTTTCTTTTCTCATCCCATTCCTATTTTATTTCCCCCCTCCTTCTTCCTCCCTTCTTTCTCTCTTCTACCCCCTCTTTCCTACCACCATTATCAAGGTCTCTTCTTCTCTTCTCCCCTCCCTACTTTTTCTTTCCGCTTCTTATTTTCATGTTTTCTTTTTCTTTCTCTTCTACTTTCTCTATCCATGTTTTCTTTTTCTTTTCTTCTTCCTTCTATTGGTGTTAGAAATTTATTTGGGTCATTATTCTTATATATTGCTTGTAACTTGTTTAGGACTTGTTTAACAATTATATATTATTTTTATAGGGTTACTTGCATGTTCAAAATTAATTTTTCCATACCTTATTTAACATGTATGCTATGTGTTTGTGAAAACGCCCATATGGCATTTTGCACTATTTTTAGATTTCTTTCAATCTACTACTCTAAATGCCTGCTTTTCACAAAACCCTTTTTATATTTTATTAATTAAATATAATTGTTATTACAAGCATATTGTAAGTTGGAAAGACTTGGTAATCTAACTTGGACATTGAATGCTTGAGCTATGCTACTCATGCCCTTGCTGGCATGCCAATAAACACCTGGCATTTAACTGTCATCACATGCACTTGTTTTATTTCCATTGTTGATTTGCCACATGTAGTCATGACCATGTGTTCACATCATTATCCTTTCCTATGCATTGATTACCACCTTTCCCATTCTTTTCATTGATATAACCCTTGAAATATTCATGTCTTTACTCGTTTCCTTTCAGGATGGCCACCAAGAAAGGCAAGGAGAAAGCTACCCCTTGATCCACAGCAAGAAAAGGAACAAAAAGAGCATTAGTGGTAGAGCCTTCTTCAACTACAGTTTAGCCCTCAACAAAAAGAATTAAAAGGATTATCAAGGTCGATGAAAAGGAGAAAGCCTTCCCAGCAAAGGACACTGCACGATTTTCCAATCGTTACTGTGAGCAGATGTTCCCCATTATGGCAGCTCAAAATTACAACAACAAACACCTTCTTATCCTTCCACCTCGTATTGCCAACTTTGTTGAGCCATAAATTGCACAAAGACATTGGGGTTCCTACAGAGATAGCCACGATAGGTTAATCTTTCTTGGGTTGTTGAGTTCTACTCCAACTTCCACCTGCCGACCCTGCAGCCTATTTATGTCCGTCAGAAGAAAGTCCCCATTACAAGAGAGGCCATTCAGTGAGCCTTAGATCTTCCCCCTACTCCAAAAGGATTGGACGCATTTCAAGAAGCCGTACTCAAGCGCCATGCATACAATTTTGACTGGGGCACTGTTCTCAAAGTTATCGCACAACCTGGCAGCAAATGGATCTTCGGATACCATCGTTCCTGTCCTAAGGGAATCTCGGCTTCTGTAATCACCTTACAGGCTCACGTATGGGCACAGATTATGTCCCATTATGTCTTTCCGAGCACTCATGAGTCCTCTTTCACCGTAGACATGGCCGTTCTACTATGGTGCATCCTCACAGACCAGCCTCTAAATCTACCAATACACATCCGGAATGCTATGGGACACGTGAAAATTACGGGAAACCTTCCTTTCTCTGCCTTGGTCTAAGATCCTATCTCAGTAGCCGGAGTCTCTTACAGAGCTGGGGACACCAAAGCCATACTTCCACGGGATGATCAGTACGTTCTTAACGGGAGATATCTCAGACAACCACTTGCCACTACCAGCCAGTCCATAGGAGATGCTGCAGACATTCCACCATCTACTAGTCAGCTACTGCATCAAATACTGAAGAGGTTGGACCAACAAGACCAGAAAGCAAAGTTCCGAGAGCGCTGTAACCACCGCCGATTCAAATACCTCAAAGAGCTACTCACAGGCAACCACAGACCTGACGAGGACCCAGGCACTCCGGACTCCACTTCCTTTACCAGCACAGGGAGCCATGACGGTCCTGACTGTGGAGATACTGCCACCAGCCCACCCTTGTTCCTGACAGATGGCACCGAGAACGGTGCAAAGCCTTAAGTGTGGGAAAGTCGGTCAGTACCTGACTTCCGGAGGTAATTTTTTCCCCTAACACCAACTTCTTTTTATTTAGAATATGATAGATTGCATATTAGTAGGTTCATTGCATGCATGTTCTACCTGATTGAAAAGATAATAAGTTTCTTTTAAGACCATATATTTTTCGAAAATTTCACTAATTTAAATCAAAATGTTTATGTAAAATTTGTTTGAAGTTGAAATTAGAATAGGATTTTTGAGCTAAAAGAACACACAACCCGTGAGACTTTGAGCCTAAATACATGGTTACACTATTTAACCATAAACATTTTTGTTCTCATGTGTTTACTTTTCTATGATTGTAATATGAATTTTGTTTTATCCTATATGTCCAATGTTAATGTGTTGTATGCATGCATATGATTGAGGCCATTGTTTGTCTAGCTCACATATCCCAAGTAAGCCAACCCTTTTAATTACCTTTGTTAACCACTTTGAGCCGTTGTTAATCCCATTTATTCTATATTTTACCACATTACTAGGCTTAAGTAGAAAAACAATGAAAAATCCCAATTGAATCTTTGGTTAGCTTAAGATAGAATGTGTGTTAACTAAGTATGGGAAAATTGTGGGAATAAAGGGTAATAGGAGAATATGTCATGATGAAATAAAGGAAAATTGGGTACCTATTCATGTGAAACCATAAAAGAACATTACAAATCTATGTGCATTGATAAGCTATACAAAAAAAAAAGTTTTCCTTTATGTTAGTAAATAAGGGGACAAAATCACCCCAATGATAAGTCAGAGTTTAATAATCAATGCACATGTGATAAAATTAGAATAAAGGTTGATGCATGAATATGGAATGTGAAAAGGAGATTTTGGGTAGCTAAGATGAATGTTAAAATTATATAGAATATATGTATGTTAGGTGAGAGCTTAGGTTAATTAAAGATTCAATGTATAAGCTCACTTAGCCATATGTGTATCCTCACCCTTACCTTAGCCCCATTACAACCACGAAAAGACCTCATGATGTTTGCATAGGCATTTTAAAATTGTTGATTGGTTAGGTGAAAAACAAAATTTTTGAAAGCATGATTAGAGAAGGATAGAGTGATTACCCCATATACTAGAGATGATTAGAGTGCACACGCACCAACAGTAAGGGTTCAATGCTCAGTCCTGTATTTCTTGCTTTCACGAGCTATCTTCTTACAAATTTATCTGCTTTTACAATATGGATTAAATTGGTGAAATCTGCCCCATGTTTTGTCTTAGAGAACTTATCTATTTTTAATCATGTAGACAAAATCATACAGTTGCATTCATATGTATATAAGTTGCATTGCATTACATAAGTCTTACATGTTCCTATTCATTCATATTTATCTCCTTCAATTTAGCATGAGTACATGCTAATGTTTAAGTATGGGGAGGTTGATAAACTGCTATTTTATGATTCATATTGTATTTAATTGTGTGGTTTTATCAAGTCTTCACCCACTTATTCATATGATTTGCATGTATTTAAATTTCCTTCCTAAAAATATTTTATTATTGAAAACTTGCTTCCTAAAGACCTTTTAGTTGTATATTTTTATTTTCCTTCGTACCATTCGATGCCGTGATCTGTGTGTTAAGTGTTTCAGGCTTCGTAGGGCAAGGATGGCATAAGGAATGAAAAGGGAGCGTGCAAAAATGGAAGGAACACAAGAAATTGAGGAGATGACCAGCGAGAAGTCACGTAGTCGCATGGCTCACGCGACCGCGCAAAATGGAAGAAATCACAGTGACGCGCTCGCGTGCCTGACGCGACCGCGCGGATTGGAAGCTACGCGAACGACGCGAATGCGTGGACGACGCGCACGCGTGTTACGAGAAATGCTGAGTGATGCGAACGCGTGGACGACACGGCTGCGTGACGTGCGCGATCTACAGAAATTCAGAAGTCGCTGGCATTGATTCTGGGCCGCATTTTAACCCAGTTTTCGGCCCAGAAACACAGATTAGAGCCAGGGAACATGCAGAGACAAATAACAATTCATTCCACACAATTTCAAGTTTTTAGATCTGAATTTACTCCTCCCCTAGGTTTCTCACTTGAACATTCATAAATAAGGATTTTGAAGAATTTTGGCTTTAGCTTTTGAGAATAGTCTACCTCCGTTACTAGTCATTATAGCTTGTTATTTTACTTTTCATTTACTCTTCCATATTCTTAATTTATCCAGAGTTGACATTGGATTATTTTTCATAGTTTATTAATACAAGACTATTTTTACTTTTAATTAATCTCTTTTATTATTTATTTATTATGTCTTCTTTTACTTCTCCTATTGATTTTGTGAAGTCTACAATTATGATTATGGAGTAGTCCCCCAACTTGATTGGGAGATGATTAAAAGGAGAACCTTGAGTTAGAATACTCAAGAGTTCAATTATAATTGGTTCACTGTTGGTCGACTTGTTAATCACTAACTATAATCCTTCCCAAGGGAGAGGGTTAGGACTTATGAATAGAAGTTAACTTTTAATTTGACTTTCCTTCATTCATTGAGGGTTAACTAAATGTAAACAATGACTAATTATTAATTGCTCTTGATAAAATTCTAACAAGGATAGAACTTCCAATTAATCTTCTCCCGGTTAAGATTTTATTTAAATCATATAAATTCTCTAATTTAATTTTCTGTTCATCAAATTCAAAACCCCTTTTGAAAACCTCTGATTGATAAAATAGCACATCTTCTTGCAACTCGTTCGGAGATGACCTGGGACTCATACTCCCAGTATTTTATTTCTAAAATTTGTGACAACACTTTTCTAAATTGACGAGTGGATTTTTGCCGGTTAAGAACTGTACTCGCAACGCCATTTTTCTAATTAATTCTTAATCTGCCAATTTTCGCTCACGTCACCTTCCTATCCATTGATGCTCAAAGCCTTGGATCCTTTTTACCCTTGCCTTTTGGTTTTAAGGACTATTGGCTTTTTCTGCTTGCTTTTTCTTTTTCTTTTATATTTTTTTCGCCATTTTCTTTCGCAAGCTTTTGTTATTCACTGCTTTTTCTTGCTTCAAGAATCAATTTTATGATTTTTCAGATTATCAATAACATTTCTCTTGTTCATCATTCTTTCAAGAGCCAACAATTTTAACATTCATAAAATTCAATATAAAAAATATGCACTGTTCAAGCATTCATTCAGAAAACAAAAAGTATTGTCACCACATCAATATAATTTAAACTAATTTCAAGGATGAATTCGAAACTCATGTACTTCTTATCTTTTATTTTTAGAACATTTTTCATTTAAGAGAGGTGAAGGATTTATGGAGTTATACATAGCTTTAAAACATAGACACTAGACAATAATGATCATGTAGTAAAGACACAGAACATAGACAAACATGAAGTATGAAAATCGAAAAAAATAGAAAAATAAGAACAAGAAAGTTAAGGAATGAGTCCACCTTAGTGATGGCGGCTTGTTCTTCCTCTTGAAGATCTAATGGTGCTCCTCTATGTCTCTTCCTTGCCTTTGATGCTCTTCCCTCAAGGCTCTTTGATCTGCAATCAAATGCTCTACCACTGAACTATGGACCCTTGAGATGAACCTCTCCATCTCTCATGACTCAGATGTGGAAGCAACTGCCTTCCCTTTCCTCTTTCTAGAGGTTTCTCCGGCCTTAGGTGCCATAATGGTTTTGGAAAAATAAAAAGCAACGCTTTTTCCACACCAAACTTAAAAGGTTTGCTCGTCCTCGAGCAAAAGAAGAAAGAAGGGAGTAGAAGGAGAAGTGGAGGAGATGGAGGTGTGTGAATGTGTGGGTTTGGGACGGGAATGGTTTGAATTTGAATGGTGAGGTAGGTGGGGATCCTGTGGGGTCCACAGATCCTGAGGTGTCAAGGATTTCTCATCCCTGCACTATTTAGGCGTGTAGAATGCCCTCTTAGTGCAATCCTGGCATTTAAGGCCATACTGCTGCTTGTTTCTGGCATTAAATGCCAGCTTGCAGCCTGTTTCGGGCATTTAACGCCAGCTTGATGCTCCTTTCTGGCGTTAAACACCAGTCTGATGCTTCTTACTGGCGTTTAAACGCCAGTAAGCTTATCCTCCAGGGTGTGCTATTTTTTAATGCTGTTTTTAATTTTGCTTTAATTTTTGCAGTTGTTTTTGTGACTTCACATGATCATCAACCTAAAGAAAACACAAAATAACAATGGAATTTTAACATAGATAGATAAAATTGGGTTACCTCCCAGCAAGCACTTCTTTACTGTCTTTAGCTGGACTATTACTGAACTTTTAATCTAGTCTGCAATGTCTGCAAACCACGGAGCTTCCTGAATAGCAAACAATTGCTCATCCGGAAAGGTTTCAGAGATCTCAGTAGGAGGGAGGGACGCTCCTGCTATTGGTTCTATCCAGGACAGGTGATCAGCTACTTGATTTTCTGTCCCTTTTCTGTCTCTTATTTCTATATCAAACTCTTGCAGAAGCAACACCCATCTTATGAGCCTGGGTTTTGAATCCTGGTTTGTGAGTAGATATTTAAGAGCAGCATGGTCAGTGTACACAATCACTTTTGATCCTACTAAATAAGATCTGAATTTCTCAATGGCATAAACCACTGCAAGCAATTCCTTTTCTGTGGTTGTGTAGTTCTTCTGCGCATCATTTAGAATACGGCTGCCATAATAAATGACGTGCAGAAGCTTATCATGCCTTTGTCCCAATACTGCACCAATGGCATGGTCACTGGCATCACACATTAGTTCGAATGGTAATGCCCAGTTTGGTGCAGAAATGATTGGTGCTGTGATCAACTTAGCTTTTAGAGTCTCAAAGGCCTATAAACACTCTTTGTCAAAGACAAATGGTGTATCAGCAGCCAGCAGATTGCTCAGAGGTTTTGTGATTTTTGAAAAATCCTTAATAAACCTCCTATAGAATCCTGCATGCCCCAGAAAGCTTCTGATTGCCTTAACATTGGCAGGTGGTGGTAATTTTTCAATTACCTCTACCTTAGCTTGATCTACCTCTATTCCCTTGTTCAAAATTTTGTGCCAAGGACAATTTCTTCAGTCACCATAAAGTGACATTTCTCCCAGTTTAAAACCAGGTTAGTCTCTTAGCACCTCTTTAGAACAAGTGCTAGATGGTCAAGACAGGAGCTGAATGAGTCTCCAAATACTGAAAAGTCATCCATGAAGACTTCCAGAAATTTTTCCACCTTATCAGAGAAAATAGAGAGCATGCACCTTTGAAAGGTTACAGGTGTATTGCACAGACCAAATGGCATCCTTCTGTATTCAAATACTCCAGACGGACATGTGAATGCTGTTTTCTCTTGATCCTGGGGATCTACTGCAATTTAGTTATAACCTGAATATCCATCCAGAAAGTAGTAGTAATCATGACCTGCTAGTCTTTCTAGCATCTGGTCTATGAATGGTAAAGGAAAATGATCCTTTCTAGTAACTGTATTGAGCCTTCTGTAATCAATACACATACGCCACCCTGTAACTGTTCTTGTAGGAACCAGTTCATTTTTTTCATTATGAACCACTGTCATGCCACCCTTCTTATGGACAACTTGGACAGGGCTTACCCAGGGGCTATCAGAAATAGGATAAATAATCCAAACCTCTAGTAATTTAGTGACCTCCTTCTGCACCACCTCCTTCATGGCTGGATTCAGCCGCCTCTGTGGTTGAACCACTGGCTTAGCGTCATCCTCCAATAGGATCTTGTGCATATATATGGCTGGGCTAATGCCCTTAAGATCACTGATGGACCACCTAACAGTTGTCTTGTGTATCCTCAGCACTTGAATTAGTGCTTCCTCTTCCTGTGGCTCTAAGGTAGAGCTTATGATTACAGGAAAAGTGTCACCTTCTCCCAGAAATGCATATTTCAGGGATGGTGGTAATGGTTTGAGCTCGGGTTTAGGAGGTTTCTCCTCATCCTGAGGGATTCTCAGAGGTTCTATTATTTTATCTGGTTCCTCCAGATCAGGCTAAACATCTTTAAAGATATCCTCTAGCTCTGATTCAAGACTCTCAGTCATGTTGACCTCTTCCACCCGAGAGTCAATAATATTAATGCTCATGCAGTCGTTTGGGGTGTCTGGATGCTGCATAGCTTTGACAACATTCAACTTAGACTCGTCCTCATTGACTCTCAGGGTTAATTCCCCTTTTTGAATGTCAATGAGGGTTCTTCCAGTTGCTAGGAAAGGTCTTCCTAGAATGAGAGTTGCACTCTTGTGCTCCTCTATTTCTAGCACCACAAAGTCAGTGGGAAAGGCAAATGGCCCAACCTTGACAATCATGTCTTCAATCACGCCTGATCGGTATTTAATGGAGCCATCAGCAAGTTGGAGACATATCCGGGTTGGTTTGACTTCTTCAGTCAAACCAAGCTTTTTGATAGTGGATGCAAGTATTAGGTTGATACTTGCTCCACGATCACATAGAGCTTTCTTGGTACAAGTACCCTTTAATGTGCATAGTATCATGAAGCTTCTGTGATCTTTAAGCTTTTCTGGTAAGCTTTTTAGAATGACTGCATTGCATTCTTCAGTGAGGAAAACTTTTTCAATTTCTCTCCAGTCCTTCTTATGACTCAAGATCTCTTTCATGAACTTAGCATAAGAGGGTATTTGCTTAAGTGCCTCTGCAAACGGAATTTTTATTTCAAGAGTCTTGAGATAGTCTGCAAAGCGTGCAAATTGCTTATCCTGCTCCGCTTCATGGAGTTTCTGAGGATAAGGCATCTTGGCTTTGTATTCCTCAACCTTAGTTGCTACAGGTTTCTTTCCTACAGAGGTGGTTGGGAAAGCCTTCTTAGAGGGGTTGCTATCAGCACTTGTATGTGTCTGATCCCTCACTGGCGTTCAAACGCCAGGGTTGGAAGCTGGATTGGCGTTGGACGCCAACTCCTTACCTGTTTCTGGCGTTTGAACGCCAGAACTGAGCTTCCATTGGGCGTTGAATGCCAACTCCTTGCCTGTTTGTGGCGTTTGAACGCTAGAACGGAGCATGGGTTGGGCGTTTAACGCCAACTCTTCACCCTTTTCTGGTTTTTGAGCGCCAGAATTATTCCTCTCTGGGCTCTTACTGTCCTCAGAAGAATTTTGGGTAGTAGTTTGTTCATTTCTTGGCTACCTGCTGCTTTGAAGTGAGATATTTAATGTTTTCCCACTTCTTAATTGAACTGCTTGGCACTCTTCTGTTATTTGTTTTGATAACTGCTGTTTTGTTTGCTTCAACTGTACTTCCATATTCATATTAGCCATTCTTGTGTCTTGTAGTATCTCCTTGAACTCGGCTAGCTATTTTGTTAGAAAATCTAATTGCTTATCGAATTCAGTAACTTGTTCTGTAGGACTAAGTTCAGCAGTTACTATTTTAGCCTATTCTTTCATGGAAGACTCACTACTTAGGTACAGATGCTGATTTCTGGTAACTGTATCAATGAGCTCTTGAGCTTCTTCAATTGTCTTTCTCATGTGTATAGATCCACCAGCTGAGTGGTCCAAAGACATCTGAGCTTTCTCTGTAAGCCCATAAAAGAAGATGTCTACCTGTACCTACTCTAAAAACATTTCAGATGGGCATTTTCTTAGCATCTCTCTGTATCTCTCCCAGGCATCATAAAGAGATTCATTATCTCCTTGTTTAAAGCCTTGGATGTTTAACCTTAGCTGTGTCATCCGTTTTGGAGGGAAATATTGATTCAGGAATTTTTCTGACAGCTGTTTCCATGTCCTTATGCTAGCCTTAGGTTGGTTATTTAACCACCTCTTAGCTTGGTCTTTTACAGCAAACGGAAACAGTAATAATCTATAGACATTCTTATCTACTTCTTTATCATGTACTGTGTCAGAAATTTGTAAAAATTGTGCCAGAAACTCTATAGGTTCTTCCTGTGGAAGACCGGAATACTGGCAACTTTGCTGCACCATAATAATGAGCTGAGGATTCAACTCAAAACTATTGAATCCGATGGAGGGTATATAGATACTACTCCCATATGAAGCAGTAATGGGGTTAGCATATGACCACAGAGTCCTTTTGGACTGTTCATTTCCACTTAGGTCCATGATGGAGAAAGGGAGATGTTGTGAATTGGATATTCAAATAGTATTAAAATATATATTTTTTTTAGAAAATAGAAATTACAAAATAAAATAAAAAAATGGGTGAGAATTTTTGAAAAATGAAGAGAGAGAAAAAGTGGTTAGGAGGTTTTCAAAAAGATTTGATTTTTGAAAAAGATATGGTTGAAAAGATTTGATTGGAAAAGATATGATTGAAAAAGATATGATTTTTAAAATTGATGACTAATTTAATGCTAAATTTTCGAAAATTATGAGTGGAATGAGGAAAAGATATGTCTTAAAATTAAAGATATTTGTAGGAAAATAAGTAAGAGAAAATATTTGAAAAAGATATGATTTTTAAAAACTTGACAACTAAGATATGATAAGGTAAAATTTTGAAATTGAAATTTCAATTTTTTTTTGAAAAATTTCGAAATTTTTGCTAAAAAATAGTTAGAGAAGATATTTTTTATTTTTGAATTTTATGATGAAAGAGAAAAACACACGAAAGATACACAACTTAAAATTTTTAGATCTAATGCTCCTTATTTTTGAAAATTTTGGAGGAAAAACACCAAGGAACACCAAACTTAAAAATTTTAAGATCAAAACGCAAGGAAGACTCAAGAACACCTTGAAGACTCACAAGAACAACAAGAACATGAAGATAGAACAGCAAACTTAAAATTTTTAGAAAACCACAATGAAATTTTTGAAAACTACAGGAAAATTAACAAGAGAACATCAAACTTAAAAATTGACACAAGATTTAATCAAAGAAAAATTATTTTTGAAAAAGCTTTTTTTTTTAAAGAAAGACACCCAATTACCAAGAACATAGGCACAACGCTCTAGCCAATTGAGCTACAAATTTAACATATTTTAATAAGTTATTTAATAAATAAATTTTTGAAAAGGTTTTAGAAAGAAAGACTCAAAGGAGCAACTATTCATAAGAACATAGACACATTCAACAAATGCATGGACTAAACAAAAGAGAAGTATTTTTGAAAAATTGAAGGAAAATAAGAAGCATGCAATTCGAAAATTATGAAAAAAAATAAATAGAAAACATGCAATGGACACCAAACTTAAAATATGAAACTAAACTCAAAGAAAAATTAAAAATTAATAAGGAAAAATAATATTTTTGGAAAAAAAATTTTTGAAAGGAAAAATATGAGATGCAATCCTAGTGACTCTAAACACAGCAAAATAAATTATTCCTAATCTAAGCAACAAAATAAATCGTTAGTTCTTCAAACTCAACAATCCCCGGCAACGGCGCCAAAAACTAGGTGCACGAAATTGTAAATCACACTTTTCAGAACTCGTACCACTAACCAGCAAGTGCACTGGGTCGTCCAAGTAATACCTCACGTGAGTAAGGGTCGAATCCCACGGAGATTGTTGGCTTGAAGCAAGCTATGGTTATCTTGTAACTCTTAGTCAGGATAATAATAATTCTCAAATTTGATTGGTAGTAAATAAAAAGCATGGATTAAATAATACTTGTTATGCAGTAATGGAGAATATGTTGGAGTTTTGAAGATGCTTTGTCTTATGAATCTCTGCTTTTCCCCTGTCTTCTTCTTCACGCACGCAAGGTTCCTCCTATGGCAAGCTGTGTGTTGGTGGATCACCGTTGTCAATGGCTACCATCTGTCCTCTCAGTGAAAATGGTCCAGGTGCGCTGTCACTGCACGGTTAATCATCTGTCGGTTCTCACTCATGTTGGAATAGGATCCATTGATCATTTTGCGTCTGTCACTACGCCCAACCCTTGTGAGTTTGAAGCTCGTCACAGTCATTCAATCCCTGAATCTTACTTGGAATACCACAGACAAGGTTTAGACTTTTCGAATTCTCAAGAATACTGCCAATGGATTCTAGCTTATACCACGAAGATTCTGATTAAGGAATCCAAGAGAAACTCATTCAATCGAAGGTGGAACGGAGGTGGTTGTTAGGTACGCGTTCATAGGTTGAGAATGGTGATGAGTGTCACGGATCATCACCTTCTTCATATTGAAGTGCGAATGAATATCTTAGATAGAAACAAGCGTGTTTGAATAGAAAACAGAAATAATTGCATTAATTCATCGAGACACAGCAGAGCTCCTCACCCCCAACAATGAGTTTAGAGACTCATGCCGTCAAAGAGTACAAAGTTCAGATCTAAAAATGTCATGAGGTACAAAATAAATCTCTAAAAGTTGTTTAAATACTAAACTAGTAACCTAGGTTTACAGAAAATGAATAAAATGAGATAGATAGTGCAAAAATCCACTTTTGGGGTCCACTTGGTTGTAACCTGTTTTGGGTGTTTAACTCCAACTTGTAACCTGTTTCTGGTGTTTAACGCCAGAATGGAACATGGAACTGGAGTTAAACGCCAGTTTACGTCATTTATCTTCGAGCAAAGTATGGACTATTATATATTGCTGGAAAGCCCTGGATTTCTAATTTCTAACACAATTGCGAAAGCGCCAATTGGACTCCTGTAGCTCTAGAAAATCCATTTCGAGTGCAGGGAGGTCAGAATCCAACAGCATCAGCAGTCCTTTTTTAGCCTGAATCAGATTTTTGCTCAGATCCCTCAATTTCAGCCAGAAAATACATAAAATTACAGAAAAATACACAAACTCATAGTTAAGTCCAGAAATATAAATTTTGCATGAAAACTAATAAAAACATACTAAAAAGTAGCTAGAACCTACTAAAAACTACCTAAAAACAATGCCAAAAAGCGTATAAATTATCCGCTCATCAGTGCCCTCTAACTGTATTGTTTGTCAACCAAAGGGATTCTTAGGTGTATTGTTTGTGCTTCTGTGCTTGTTTCTTCCACCAATGCCTTATTGTGATCCTCCCTTAATTCTTTGTTTTCTTGAATTGCTTCTTGTGGGGGTTTGAAGACCTTGAAGGTAAGTTGTTCATCATGTATCCTCAGTATTGTCTCTCCTCTCTCCACATCTATAAGTGCTCTGGATGTGGCTAGGAATGGTCTTCCCAATATGATTGGATGGAGGTGACTCTCTTCCATCTCCAAGATAACAAATTATGTAGGAAGGAAGTAGTTCCCAACCTTCACCAACACATTTTCAACCACTCATATTGCTTATTTTTTGAGTTTTGTCAGCCAACTTGATGATTACATCCGTGGGCATTAGCTCATTGATTTGAAGCTTCATCATGAGGGATAAAGGCATTTAGTTGATGCTTGCTCCCAGGTGATAGAGTCCCTTATCAATCCTTGTTTCTCCTATAGCACAAGGGATGTGAAAACTCACTGGGTCCTTCCTTTTTGTAGGCAACTCTGTTTGAATGAGAGCACTGCACTCCTTATTCATCACTATTGTTTGCCCTCCCTTTAGTGAATTTTTCTTGGTAAGCAGCTCTTTCATACACTTAATGTATGACGGCATTTGTTGGAGAGCTGATGAGCGGATAATTTATACGCTTTTTTGCATTGTTTTTATATAGTTTTTAGTAGGATCTAGTTACTTTTAGGGATGTTTTCATTAGTTTTTATGCTAAATTCACATTTCTGGACTTTACTATGAGTTTGTGTGTTTTTCTGAGATTTCATGTAATTTCTGAATGAAATTGAGGGACCTGAACAAAACTCTGATAGAAGGCTGACAAAGGACTGCTTATGCTGTTGGATTCTAACCTCCTTGCACTCGAAATGGATTTTCTGGAGCTACAGAACTCCAAATGGTGCACTCTAAATGGTGTTGGAAAATAGACATCTAGAGCTTTCCAACATCATATAATAGTCCATACTTTATTCGAGATTAGACGACGGAAACTGGCGCTCAACACCAGTTCCATGTTGCATTCTGGAGTCAAGCGCTAGAAACACATCACAAACCAGAGTTGAACGCCAAAAACACGTTACAATGTGGTGTTCTACTCCAAGAGAAGCCTCCATGTGTAAAGCTCAAGCTCAGCCCAAGCACACACCAAGTGGGCCCCGGAAGTGGATTTCTGCATCAATTACTTACTTCTGTAAACCCTAGTAGCTAGTCTAGTATAAATAGGACATTTTACTATTGTATTAGACATCTTTGGTCTCGGTTTTATTACATTATTCATCTTAGGAGACTATTGATCACATTTAGGGGGCTGGCCACTTGGCTATTCCTGGACCACTATCACTTATGTATTTTCAATGGTGGAGTTTCTACACACCATATATTAAAGGTGTGGAGCTCTGCTGCACCTCGAGTTTCAATGCAATTACTACTATTTTCTATTCAATTCAGTTTATTTCTGTTCTAATATATTCGTTTCACTTAACCATGATGAATGTGATGATCCGTGACAGTCATCATCATTCTCACCTATGAACGCGTGACTGACAACCACTTCCGTTCTACCTTAGACCGAGCATATATCTCTTGGATTCCTTAATCAGAATCTTCGTGGTATAAGCTAGAATTGATGGCGGCATTCATGAGAATCTGGAAAGTCTAAACCTTGTCAGTGGTATTCCGAGTAGGATTCAGGGATTGAATGACTGTGACGAGCTTCAAACTCGCGATTGTTGGGCGTGATGACAAACGCAAAAGAATCAATGGATTCTATTCCGAAGTGATCGAGAACCGACAGATGATTAGTCGTGCTGTGACAGAGCATTTGGACCATTTTCACTGAGAGGATGGGATGTATCCATTGACAACGGTGATGCCCTACATACAGGGAAAGAAGTAAGAAGGATTGAAGGAAGGCAGTAGGAAAGCAGAGATCCAACAGGGACAAAGCATCTCCATACACTTGTCTGAAATTCTCACCAAGGATTTACATAAGTATTTTTATCCTTATTTTATGTTTTATTTAATATTAATTTCGAAAACCATTATAATCATTTGAATCTACCTAACTGAGATTTACAAGATGACCATAGCTTGCTTTATACCAACAATCTCCGTGGGATCGACCCTTACTCACGTAACGTTTATTACTTGGACGACCCAGTGCACTTGCTGGTTAGTTGTGCGAAGTTGTGAAGAAAGTGCTGAGTTACTAGATGCGCATACCAAGTTGAATGCCATTATTAGATATCACAATTTTGTGCACCAAGTTTTTGGCGCCATTGCCGGGGATTGTTCAAGTTTGGACAACTGACAGTTCATCTTGTTGCTCATATTAGGTAATTTTCTTTTTGTTTTCAAAAAAAATTTTTCAAAAATCTTTCAAAAAAAATTTAGAAAATCATTAAAACCAAAAATATTTTGTGTTTGTTGTTTGAGTCTTGAGTCAATTTTTAAGTTTGGTGTCAATTGCATATTTTTAAAAATTTATGCATTTTTCGAAAATTCATGCATGTGTTCTTCATGATCTTCAAGTTGTTCTTGGTAAGTCTTCTTGTTTGATCTTGATGTTTTCTTGTTTTGTGTCTTATGATGTTTTTCATGTGCATTTTTGCATTCATGGTGTCTAAACATGAAAGATCTCTAAGTTTGGTGTCTTGCATGTTTTCTTTGCATAAAAAATGTTTCAAAAATATAGTCTTGATGTTCATCTTGACATTCAAAGTGTTCTTAGTATTCATCTTGACATTCATAGTGTTCTTGCATGCATCATTGGCTTTAATTCATAATTTTCATGTTGTGAGTCATTTTTTTATGTTTTTCTCTCTCATCATTAAAAATTCAAAAAATCAAAAAAATATCTTTTCCTTATTTTTCTCAAACTTTCGAAAATGAGTTGACTTAGTCAAAATTTTTTAAAAATCATATCTTATAAGTCAAGTCAACTTTTCAATTTTTTTTTTAAATCCTATCTTTTCAAAATCTTTTTTTTCAAATATCAAATCTTTTTCATTTTTTCTATTATTTTTGAAA
This sequence comes from Arachis hypogaea, assembly GCF_003086295.3. Classification (NCBI taxonomy): domain Eukaryota; kingdom Viridiplantae; phylum Streptophyta; class Magnoliopsida; order Fabales; family Fabaceae; genus Arachis; species Arachis hypogaea. The sequence goes on from NC_092039.1 coordinate 59,172,320, forward strand.
ATTTCAAAAATTATTTTTAAAATCTTTTTCTTATCTTTATTTCAAAATTTCGAAAACTTTACTAACAATTAATGTGATTGATTCAAAAATTTGAAGTTTGTTACTTTCTTGTTAAGAAAGGTTCAATCTTTAAATTCTAGAATCATATCTTTTAGTTTCTTGTTAGTCAAGTAATCAAATTTTAATTTTAAAAACCAATTCTTTTTCAAAATATCTTTTCTATCATATCTTTTTCAAAATTTTATCTTTTTCAAAAATTCAACTTTAAAATATCTTTTCTAACTTCTTTTCTTTTCAAAATTAAATTTCAAATTTTTTTCAACTAACTCATTGACTTTTTGTTTGTTTTTTTATCTTTTTTAAAACCACCTAACTAATTTTAGCTCTCTAATTTTCGAAAATTACCTCCCCCTTTTTCAAAATTCTTTTAATTAACTAATGGTTTTAAATTTTAATTTTAATTTTAATTCTTCTCTCCAATTTTCGAAAATCACTAACTCTTTTTCAAAATTTATTTTCGAATTCTCTCCATTTCATCTTCTTCTATTTATTTATTTATTTACTAACACTTCTCCTCATCTCAAGAATCTTAACCTATCTTCACCCTTGTGTTTGGATTCTTACCTTTTCCTTCTTCTATTCCTTTCTTCTTCTACTAACATAAAGGAATCTCACTACTGTGGTAAAGAGGATCCCTATTATTATTTTCTGTTCCCTTCTTTTTCATATGAGCAGGTGCAAGGACAAGAACATTCTTGTTGAGGCAGATCCTGAACCTGAATGGACTCTGAAGAAGAAATTAAGAGAAGCTAAATTACAACAATCCAGAGACAACCTTACAGAAATTTTCAAAAAGGAAGATGAGATGGCCGAAAATAATAATGCAAGGACGACGCTTGGTGATTATACTACACCTACTTCCAAGTTTGATGGAAGAAGCATCTCAATCCCTACTATTGGAGCAAATAACTTTGAGCTGAAACCTCAACTAGTTGCTTTACTGCAACAGAACTGCAAGTTCCATGGACTTCCATAAGAAGATCCCTACCAGTTTTTAACTGAGTTCTTGCAGATCTGTGAGACTGTTAAGACTAAGGGAGTAGATCCTGAAGTCTACAGGCTCATGCTTTTCCCCTTTGCTATAAGAGATAGAGCTAGAATATGGTTGGATTTACAACCTAAAGATAGCCTGGACTCATGGGATAAGCTGGCCGCGGCCTTCTTGGCTAAGTTCTTTCCTCCTCAAAAGCTGAGCAAGCTTAGAGTGGATGTTCAGACCTTCAAACAAAAAGATGGTGAATCCCTCTATGAAGCTTGGGAAAGATACAAGCAGATGACCAAAAGGTGTCCTTCTGACATGCTTTCTGAATGGACCATTTTGGATATATTCTATTATGGCCTATCTGAATTCTCTAAGATGTCACTGGACCATTCTGCAGGTGGATCCATTCACCAAAAGAAAATGCCTGCAGAAGCTCAAGAACTCATTAACGTGGTTGCAAATAACCAATTCATGTATACTTCTAAGAGGAATTCCATGAGTAATGGGACGCCTCAAAGGAAGGGAATTTTTGAAATTGATGCTCTAAATGCCAGACTGGCTCAGAACAAAATGTTGACTCAGCAAGTCAACATGATTTCTCAAAGTCTGAATGGATGGAAAAATGCATCCAACAGTACTAAAGAGGCATCTTCTGAAGAAGAAGCTTATGATCCTGAGAGCCCTGCAATAGTAGAGGTAAATTACATGGGTGAACCTTATGGAAACACCTATAATTCATCATGGAGAAATCATCCAAATTTCTCATGGAAGGATCAACAAAAGCCTAAACAAGGCTTTAATAATGGTGGAAGAAATAGGCTCAGTAATCGCAAGCCTTATCCATCATCTTCTCAGCAACAGACAGAGAATTCTGAGCAGAGCACCTCTAACTTAGAAAACTTAGTCTCTGATCTGTCCAAGGCCACTTTAAGTTTCATGAGTGAAACAAGGTCCTCCATTAGAAATTTGGAGGCACAAGTGGGCCAGCTGAGTAAGAAAATCACTGAAACTTCTCCTAGTACTCTCCCAAGCAATACTGAAGAGAATCCAAAAAGAGAGTGCAAGGCCATTGATATAATCAAAATGGCCGAACCTAGAGAGGAAGGGGATGACGTGAATCTCAATGAGGAAGACCTCATGGGACGTCTCCCAGGCAAGAAGGAGTTCCTTGTTGAGGACCTGAAAGAATCTGAGGCTCATATAGATACCATAGAGATCCCATTAAATCACCTTCTTCCATTCATGAGCTCTGAAGACTATTCTTCCTCTAAAGAGGATGAAGATGTAAATGGAGAGCAAGTTGCTCAATATCTAGGAGCCATCATGAAGTTGAATGCCAAGTTGTTTGGTAATGAAACTTGGGAAGGTGAAGCTTCCTTGCTCATTAGTGAACTAGATACATTGGTTCAGCAAACTTTACCTCAAAAGAGACAAGATCCTGGAAAATTCTTAATACCCTGTACCATAAGCACCATGACCTTTGAGAAGGCTCTGTGTGACCTAAGGTCTGGCATAAATCTTATGCCACTCTCTGTAATGGAGAAGTTGGGGGTCATTGAGGTACAGCCTGCCATATTCTCACTACAGATGGCAGACAAGTCAATAAGACAGGCTTATGGATTAGTAGAGGATGTATTAGTGAAGGTTGAAGGCCTTTACATCCTTGCTGATTTCATAATCTTAGACATTAGGAAGGAGGAGGATGAATGCATCATCCTTGGAAGACCTTTCCTAGCCACAGCAGAAGCTGTGATAGATGTTAACAGAGGAGAATTAGTCCTTCAATTGAATGGGGACTACCTTGTGTTTAAAACCCAAGGGTGTTCCTCTACAACCATGGAGAGGAAGCATGAAAAGCTTCTCTCAGTACAGAGTCAAACAGAGCCCCTACAATCAAACTCTAAGTTTGGTATTGGGAGGCCACAGCCAAACTCTAAGTTTGGTGTTGAATCCTCACATCCAAACTCTCAGTTTGGTGTTGGGAGTCTACAACATTGACCTGATCACCTGTGAGGCTCCATGAGAGCCCACTATCAAGCTAGTGACATTAAAAAAGCGCTTATTGGGAGGCAACCTAATTTTTATTTATCTAATTCTATTTTTATTTTTATTTTTATTTTATGTTTTATTAGGTTCATGATCATGTGGAGTCATAAAACAAATACTAAAATTAAAAACAGAATCAAAAACAGCAGAAGAAACAGCACATCCTGGATGAAGGGCTTACTGGCGTTTAAACGCCAGTAAGGAGCTTCTGGCTGGCGTTCAAAGTCAGAACAGAGCATGGATCTGGCGTTGAATGCCAAAAATATGCAGCAATATGGCATTTAAATGCCAGGATTGCACACTGAGGAAAGCTGGCGTTCAACGCCAGAAACATGCTGTAGACTGGCGTTGAACACCCAAAACAAGCATCAATCTGGCGTTAAACGCCAGGATTGCATGCAGAGGATGTTTTACACGCCTCATTGGTGTAGGGATGATAATCCTTGACACCTTAGGATCTGTGGACCCCACAGGATCATCTCAGAATTTGTGGACCCCACAGGATCCCCACCTACCTCAACTCACCTTCTCTCTTCTTCACCAATCACCTCAATCTCTCTTCCCCATCACCTCTTCACCACTCACATCCATCCACCCTTCCCATGCAAACCCACCCTAAATGGCCGAAACACAAACATCTCTCCCTCTCCTCCATATCTTTTTCTTCTTCTATTCTTTCTTCTTTTGCTCGAAGGCGAGCAACATTCTAAGTTTGGTGTGGTAAAAGCATAGCTTTTTGTTTTTCCATAACCATTTATGGCACCTAAGGCTAGAGAAACCTCTAGAAAGAGGAAAGGGAAGACAAACGCTTCCACCTCCAAGTCATGGGAGATGGAGGGATTCATCTCAAGGGTCCATAGCTCAGTAGTAGAGCATTTGACTGCACATCAAGAGAGCCCACTCATGGACCTCAACAAGAGCATGAGGAATTCCCTGATCAAAAAATCCCTAAGATACCTCAGGGGATACATTTTACTCCACACAATTATTGGGAGCAACTAAGGATAGGAGCACTAAAATCACTAGGGATCAAGCAACAGAGGCAAGGAAGAGACATAGAAGAGCTCAAGGACATCATTGGTCCTTCAAGAAGAAGGCGTCACCATCACTAATTAGAACTAATATTCATTGCTATTTTGGGATTTATAGTATGTTCTCTTCTTTTTATCCTATTTGATTTTCAGTTATTTGGGGACAAGCAACAATTTAAGTTTGGTGTTGTGATGAGCGGATAATTTATACGCTTTTAGGCATTGTTTTTAGATAGTTTTTAGTAGGATCTAGTTACTTTTATGGATGTTTTCATTAGTTTTTATGCTAAATTCACAATTCTGGACTTTACTATGAGTATGTGTGTTTTTCTGTGATTTCAAGTAATCTCTGGCTGAAATTGAGGGACCTGAGCAAAACTCTGATAAAAGGCTGATAAAGGACTGCTTATGCTGTTGGATTCTGACCTCCCTGCACTCAAAATGGATTTTCTGGAGCTACAGAACTCCAAATGGCGCACTCTTAACGGCGTTGGAAAGTAGACATCCAGAGCTTTCCAGAAATATATAATAGTTTATACCTTATTTGAGATTAGACGATGCAAACTGGCGCTCAACGCCAGTTCCATGTTGCATTCTGGAGTCAAACACCAGAAACACATCACAAGCCAGAGTTGAACGCCAAAAACATGTTACAATGTGGCGTTCAACTCCAAGAGAAGCCTCTGCACGTGTAAAGCTCAAGCTCAGCCCAAGCACACACCAAGTGGGCCCCGGAAGTGGATTTCTGCATCAATTACTTACTTTTGTAAACCCTAGTAGCTAGTCTAGTATAAATAGGACATTTTACTATTGTATTAGACATCTTTGGTCTCGGTTTTATTCCATTATTCATCTTAGGAGACTATTGATCACATTTAGGGGGCTGTTCATTCGGCCATGCCTGGACCACTATCACTTATGTATTTTCAACGGTGGAGTTTCTACACTCCATAGATTAATGGTGTGGAGCTCTGCTGCACCTCGAGTTTCAATGCAATTACTACTATTTTCTATTCAATTCAGTTTATTCCTATTCTAAGATATTCGTTGCACTTAACCATGATGAATGTGATGATCCGTGACAGTCATCATCATTCTCACCTATGAACACGTGACTGACAACCACTTCCGTTCTACCTTAGACCGAGCCCATATCTCTTGGATTCCTTATTCAGAATCATTGTGGTATAAGCTAGAATTGATGGCGGCATTCATGAGAATCCAGAAAGTCTAAACCTTGTCTGTGGTATTCCGAGTAGGATTCAGGGATTGAATGACTGTGACGAGCTTCAAACTCGCGATTGTTGGGCGTGATGACATACGCAAAAGAATCAATGGATTCTATTCCGATGATAAACCACTATTTTATGGTTTACAATGTGTTTAATTGTGTGGTTATATCATGAACTTTACCCACTTATTCATATAATTAGCATGCATTTATATTTCCTTCCTAAAATTATTACATGATTGAAAACTTACTTCCTCGAGACCTTTAATTAGGTATTTTAATCCCCCTTTATTCCATTCAATGTCGTGATCTGTGTGTTAAGTGTTTCAGGCTTTATAGGGCATGAATGAATGAGAGATTAGGAAGGAAGCTTGCAAAAATGGAAGGAATATAAGAAATTGAGGAGATGACCAGCGAGAAGTGACACGTACGCGTCAGCGACGCGACCGCGCGGAAGAGAGGAATTCACAGTGATGCGGCCGCATGAGTGATGCGAACGCGCGGATTGGAAAAGCAGAAGCGACGCAGAGGCATGGACGACGCGCCCGCATGGAAAAGAAAAATGCCGAATGACGCGTCCGCATGAATGACGCGTCTGCGTGACGTGCGCGATCTGCAGAATTTCAAAAGTCGCTGGCAGAGTTTCTGGGCCAGTTTTCAGCCCGGAGTTACAGACTAGAGTCAGGGAACATGCAGAAACGAGAGACACAATTCATTCTACATAATTTTTAGTTTTAGTTCTGGATTTAATCCTCCCCTAGGGTTTTTCACTCACTTGAGCATTCATAATTAGCATTGGAAGATTTTGGCTTTAGCTTTTGAGAAGAGTCTACCTCCGGTACTAGTCATCTTATTTTGTTAATTACTTTTTATATTTATTCTTCCATATTTTTAATCCCTCTAGAGTTGACTTTGGCTTATTTTTTTACAAGTTATTAATATAGACTATTTTTATTTTCAATTAATCCTTTTATTATTGTTTATCATATCTTCTTTTATTTTCACTATTAATTCTGTGAATTTTACAATTATGATGAGCGAGTAGTTCCATGACTTGATTGGGGATGATTGAAAGGAACCCTTGAGTTGAACTAATCAAGAGAGAAATTATAATTGGGTTTATTGTTGAATCATTCTCTAATCATTAACTCTAGTCCTTCCCAAGGGAGAGGATTAGGACTTATGACTAGAAACCGATTTCCAACTTACTTGACTTTCCTTTACCAAGTAAGGGTTAACTAAGCAGAGTAACTTCCAATTATTAATTAATCTTGAGAGTATTTTAACAAGAATAGGGCTTCCATCTAATCTACCCCCAGTCAAGGATTTTATTTAAAATAAATTAAATTCTCTAATTTAAATTTCTGTTTATCAACTCAACCACTTTTGAAAACACCTGATTGATGAAATAGCACATCTCTCTACAACTCGTTAGGACACGACCTGGGATTCATACTCCCAGTATTTTAATTTTCAATATTGTGACAAACCCTTTTAAATTGATAAGCGGATTTTTGGTTGGTTAAGGACTGTACTTGCAACGTATCCCTATTAATAAATTCTTAACTCGCCAATTTCTGCCACGTCAATTTTTGGCACCGTTGCCGGGGAATTGCAACAGTGTGCTAATTTATTGATTGGTATTATTTTAATTGCAATTTTTCTTTTCATTCTGTCACTATGAGCTGTACGTTCCTTTTGTTAAATGACGCGTTCACTTCCTGATCAAAGCTTGCCAGTATTTGACCCTGAGATTGAAAGAACTCTTTCACGTATAAGGCAAGCTCGGCGTCGGCGACTCCTCTTTGAGGACGAACCTGAACCGTCATCTAAGGAACAAACAAGCTCCCTTTCTACTGATCCAGTTCATTTACATGCACGTGACATGGCAGCACCCAGAAGAGTCACTATCCAGGAGGAAGGTGCCCCTGATTTTACGCTCCAACCATTCCAGGCACACCACCCAGCAGTAGCTGTAAATTTTGAAATAAAGTCTTCACTACTCAACTTGATGCCCAAGTTTCATGGCTTACCTGCTCAAGAGCTTATCAAGCATCTTAGGGATTTCCAGACAGCTTGTTCTACTGTTAAGCGTGATGGCACTGATGAAATCTCCATTCTGTTGAAAGCCTTCCCGTTTTCTCTTGAGGGAAAGGCAAGAGAGTGGTACTACACTCAACCCGGAACAACTGTTTCCAACTGGGATACACTTAGGAGAGAGTTTCTGGAGAAATTATTTCCATCTGAAATGCCGATAAGCTAAGGAAGGACATGTCTATGATCATTCAGGATGAATTTGAGACCCTCTATGAATACTTGGAACGCTTCAATAATCTTCGAGAAGCATGCCCCCATCATATGATTCACAAGATAGTATTGCTCGGCTACTTTACACAGGGTTTGAAATCTCAAGATAGGACCACATTGGAAGGTGCTAGCAATGGTTCTATGAAAAAGTACAAGACTACGGAAGAAGCATGGCAATTGATCAGCGACTTAGCTGACTCTACTAGGAATCACAGGCAGAAACAAAGTCAGTCAAGAGCTGTTGCAGAGGTATCCACTAGTAAAGAGACTGCTGCTATAGCTCAGAGCTTATGTGAAATGACCAACTTGTTGAAGCAGATGCAACTGAATCAACAACAACCTCAGCAAGTTCAGCCTTCTCCACCACAGCACAGCCAGCAATTGGTTCCACAACGAGTATGTGGAATCTGTGCAGATTACAGTCACTATACCGATGAATGTTCGCAACTCCAACCAGAAGAAAACACTGTAGCAGCCACTCATAACTTTCATGACCGCCCCAATCAAGGGTACAATCAAGGTGGCAACTATAACCAAGGATGGCAGGATAACTCTAACCAAGGTTGGAGAGACAATTCTAACCAGGGTTGGAGGGACAATCATAACAGAGGAGGCAGAGATAACAATGGAAATCAGAGGTGGAATAACAATAACAACTTCAGGCAGCAGAATCAGAATCAGTCCTACAGAGCACCTCATTTAAGACAGCCTCAAGCATCTCAGTAGACCTCTCAGATCACTTACACCTCTTCATCTCCTAATGATGAGTTACTACAATCTATTGATCGGAGACAACAGGCCATGGAAAACAACCTTACTTCTACTCTGAATGGTTTGAATTCTACTTTGCAAGCCCTTGTCTCACAGATTGGATCAATGAACAACTCCAACAACCAGTCCTCAAGCTCTGGTGGACTCCCCTCTCAACTATTACCCAACCCAAAGGGTGGTATTAATGCCATCACCCTAAGGTCCGGAACCACATTGCAAGAGAGGAATCAGGAAGAGCCAAACCCACCTGAACACGCCTCAGCAGAAGAGGTAGTGGAAATAGAAGATGTTGAAGAAGAAAAGAGCATGCAAGACATGGCTGAAGAAGAAGATGCAAAATCACAGGAAGAAGCACCAAAGGGCACAGACACTATAGAGGACGCCGTTCCTATTCCATTTCCACAACTTGCAAGGAAGCCCAGGAAGCAGTTGGAACCTGATCCCAAAATGGTAGAAATCTTCAAAAAGGTTGAGGTAACTGTTCCCCTTTTGATGTCATTCAACAGGTACCTAAATATGCAAAGTTTCTAAAAGATTTTTGCATACATAAAGACAAAATTAATGAATTAGAAACTATTCCTTTAGGAAGTTCTATATCTGCTTTAATGGAAAATATACCTGAAAAACGTAATGATCCAGGTCCATGCATGGTTAATTGTACCATTGGAGGTGTAATATTTTCTGACTGCATGTGTGATTTAGGAGCATGTGTTAGTATAATGCCTTTATCTGTATATGATGTTTTGAGGCTCCCTCCCTTAAAAAGGTCGGCAGCTCGTTTTGTGTTAGTAGATAAAAGTATTATTACAGTGGCTAGAGTAGCTGAAGATGTATTGGTGGGCATTAAAGGTCTCACTTTCCCCATTGATTTTTACATCCTGGAGATGCCCCAAAATGATTCAGAGAAGCCATCGTCTATCCCACTCGAAAGACCTTTCTTGAAGACCTCAAAATTCAAATTAGATGCTTTCGCAGGCACATACTCTTTTGAAATAGACGGCCGAGTAGTAAGCTTCAATCTGAATGGAGTTATGAAACACCCTTCAAAAGACCGTTCTATCTTCCAGTGTGACATCATAGATGAAACCATAGCTGAAGTTCACCAGGAAGAGTTTTAAGATAAGTACATAGGACAAGGTCCAAGTGTGGGAAATTCCGAGGACAATGCAGGTACTCTACCACTGCCACCAGTTCCAGATAATCCAGAGCCAGACCATGAACAGAAGTTAGAATTGAAACCCCTCCCTCCACACCTCAAATATGCTTACCTCGAGGACAAGCAGAAGTTTCCAGTTATCATTGAATGGGACCTCACTTCTCCGCAGGAAGAGCAGTTACTTAGTGTGCTGAGGAACCACAAGAAAGCAATTGGGTAGAGTTTAGCAGACATAGTAGGCATCAACCCTCAAGTTTGTGAGCACAAGATATTTTTAGAAGAAGGATCGTCAACCCCAAAGAAGATTGAACCCTACTATTTTAGAGGTTGTCAAGAAGGAAGTGACCAGACTATTAGAGGCAGGTATTATCTACCCCATCTCAGACAGTGAATGGGTGAGCCCAGTACAAGTGGTGCCCAAGAAGTCTGGAGTCACTACAGTGAAGAATGAGCATGGAGAGCTCATAGCAACCACAGTACAGAACACTTGGAGGGTCTACATTGATTACAGGCGTCTCAACCAATCTAGTCGTAAGGATCACTACCCTCTTCTATTCATTGATCAAATGCTGGATCGTCTGTCAGGTAAATCACACTATTGCTTTTTAGATGGTTACACAGGCTATTTCCATATTCATATAGATCCTGAGGATCAGGAAAAGACTACCTTTACTGGTCCCTTTTGGACTTATGCTTACAAGAGAATGCCCTTTGGCCTGTGCAATGCACCAGCTACCTTCCAAAGGTGCATGATGAGTCTTTTCTCTGATCTTATTGAGGACTGTATGGAGGTTTTTATGGATAATTTTAGTGTTTATGGTGATTCTTTTAACCTTTGCTTGGATAGTTTATCTAGAGTATTAGATAGATGTGTCAGTACAAACCTTGTATTGAATTTTGAAAAATGTCATTTTATGGTTAAAGAAGGAATCGTACTGGGACATGTTGTATCTAATACTGGCATTTCTGTCAATCCAGTAAAGGTGGATGTTATTTCTAGTTTGCCTTACCCCTCTTCTGTGAGGGAAGTCCGTTCGTTCCTTGGACATGCAGGTTTCTACCGAAGATTCATTAAGGACTTTAATAAGGTAGCACTTCCCCTATCCAGATTATTGTAGAAAGATATTGAGTTCGAGTTCAGTGGGGATTGCAAACAAGCGTTTGATAAGCTGAAAACTGCCCTGACTCAAGCTCCAATTGTGAGAGGATCGGACTGGAGCCAGCCATTCGAAATCATGTGCGATGCTTCCAACCATGCAGTAGGAGCAGCACTGGCTCAGCATGAAGGTAAGGACCCTTTTGTTATTGCTTATGCGTATAAAACTTTAGACGCCGCTCAGTCTAACTACACTACTACTGAAAAAGAGCTTCTTGCTATTGTTTTTGCTCTGGATAAATTTTGAGCCTATTTACTTGGTACTAAGGTAGTAGTGTATTCAGACCACACAGCTCTAAAGTATCTATTAGCTAAAAAGGAATCCAAACCAAGGCTTATACGTTGGATATTGCTACTACAAGAATTTGATTTAGAAATAAAGGACAGGAGTGGTAACCAGAATCTAGTGGCAGACCACTTGAGTCGCCTTGAACACATTAAGGATGACTCCACTCCTATAGCTGATAATTTTCCATTTGATATAACCTACAAGAAGTATCTGAAGTAACCCCTTGGTATGCACCTGTAGCTAATTATCTAGTTAGTCGCACTTTTCCTCCACACTTTACTAAGCACCAAAGAGACAAGCTGAAAAGCGAGTCTAAATATTAAATATGGGATGACACATATTTATGGAGATGTGGCATTGACCAGGTAATTAGAAGGTGTGTGCCTCAATCAGAATTCCAGTCCATTTTAGAGGCCTGTCATTCATCTGAGAGTAGAGGATATTTTGGCCCTCAAAGAACAGCTAGAAAAATCTTAGACTGTGGATTCTGGTGGCCCACCCTTTTTAAAGACGCTGCTGAATTTTGTAAATTTTGTCGCCCATGCCAAAGGTTTGGTAATATCCCAGAGGGATGAAATGCCTCAACAAACTATGCTTTTTTGTGAAATTTTTTATGTTTGGGGCATTGACTTCATGGGTCCATTTCCAAATTCTAATGGCCACCTCTATATATTGTTAGCTGTAGACTATGTTTCTAAATGGGTGGAAGCAATTCCTACCCGTACTGATGATGCTAACACTATTGTTTCCTTTGTTAGAAACCACATTATTTGTCACTTTGGATCACCACGAGCAATCGTGAGCGATCAAGGCACCCATTTTTGTAACAGGAGACTAACAGGATTACTGAAGAAGCACGAGATCATTCATAAAATAGCAACAGCCTACCATCCTCAGACTAATGGACAAGCCGAGGTGTCTAACAGAGAGATAAAGTGCATTTTACAGAAGATAGTCAAACCTCATAGAAGAGACTGGAGTACCATACTATAAGATGCACTCTGGGCATACAGAACAGCATACAAGACACCTATTGGGATGAGTCCTTTCAGCTTAGTCTATGGAAAGGCTTGTCATCTTCCAGTTGAGGTGGAGCACAAAGCTTTTTGGGCAGTAAAGGAATGCAACATGGATTTGAGAAAGACGGAGCTGAAAGGAAGTTGCAATTGCAAGAATTGGACAGCCTTCGCCTAGAAGCTTATGAGAACTCGAGACTATACAAGGAGAAAATGAAGGCTGTACATGATCAACACATCAAGAGAAAGGAGTTCCAACCTGGGGATTTGGTCCTTCTTTACAACTCTAGACTGAGGCTCATGCCAGGCAAACTGCGATCAAGGTGGGAAGGTCCATATAGAGTCGAGAAGGCTGAACCATACGGAGTTTTCCATCTAAGTCACCCTTCAAGCTCTAAACTCATCAAGGTTAATGGAGATCGTTTGAAGCTCTACTAAGGTGAGAAGGCAATGAAAAACAAGGAGTTAGAGATTTTCCTCCTGGAGGATCCACTCGCAACTGAAAACTGAGTTATTGAAGCATCCAACTTAAGGACGTTAAAGCAAAGTGCTAGGTGGGAGACAACCCACCACGGTATGATCGTTCCTTTTCTTCTCCTTCTCTTCCCTCATCTATAACTCTTCTCCATACTACTGCCTCTATCTTGCACCTCATCTGCATACTGCATTTGCATAAAAAAAAATCTTCACGCGATGCGACCGCACTATTGACGTGTCCGCGTCGCAGGTGGATCCGAGAATATAAGAAAATGAACAGAGAGTCACGCGAGAGCGTGGCTGGAGGCGTGCCTTTGGCATAAATCATCACACGCGACCGCATCGCTGACGCATCCGTGTCAAGTGCAAAAATTAGCCTCCCACGCGTCTGCGTCACTCACGCGACCGCATTCCCTGGAATTCGACGTAAAATGGGTGCACGACCGAAAGTTGTGCTAGAGTGGTGATGGATCGGTGCTGAATGTACAAATTCTTCCCACGCGGACTAATGGTTCACGCGTCCGCATGATATCTTTCTAATGGCCACTCGTGCGATCGCATGACCCACGCGATCTTGTCACCCAACATTTGGCAAAAATAAAAATTCGAATAGAGAGTTGTGCAAGCGCGAGGCTGCCCTCGCGCCAATAGCATAACATGTGTCACGCGTCCGCGTGACCGACACGTCTGATGACAAGTCATCTTAGCCTAGTTTTACTAGTCTCTTTCTGTTGTTTTTGATTGAATTATGCACTTTCTTGAGGCTTAAGCAAGCTAATTTAGGTAGATTTGCATGCTTCCTTTGATTGAATCAACCATGGATAAATTAATGCAATTTCATGAGGTTTGATGCCATAATTGGTGCATATTAGTATAAAATGATCATCTCATGATTTTGAGCATAGCTTTGATGTGTTTGGTTGATTTATGATAGGTGAAAAAAGCTTGGAAAAGGGTTGAAGTAAGAAGGAATGGCTAGAAGCTAAGAGAAGACAATGAAACAAGTGAAATTGAACCAGGAAGAATGAAGTTGGACTTGAAGTTAGCCCCCAAACGTTGGCACAAACTTTTGGACGAAAAGTTAGCCTCAACGTTAGCCCCCTAACTTGGAGGCTAACGTTGGAAGCTGGAAATTCCTCCCAGGGTGCCCAACGTTTGCGCCAACGTTAGCCCCCAAACTTGGAGGCTAACGTTGGCATGAGAACTCTCCTCCAGGGCTAGCCAACGTTTGCGCCAACGTTAGCCCCCTAACTTGGAGGCTAACGTTGGCGCCACACCAACACAAAGCAAGGCCAACGTTAGGGTCAAAGTTAGACCCCTAACGTTGGCACCAACGTGAGATGCAGCAAACCCACTTTGCTGATATGAAAAGTTGGCCTCAAAGTTAGGCCCCTAACTTTGAGGCTAACTTTGAATCCAACTTTGCAAAACTCAAATCCGGTTCAATTGGTTCACTTGGGTTCCTCTCCAAACTTCAAGAGCAATCAACCAAGGCCTCTTTCAACCCAAATCCACCAAGAGCAAAGGCCCAACTCAAAGCTTGAAGATCAATTGAAGAAAGTGTATAATTAGGCTAGAATTCAACTTATTCGGGGAGCTTCCCTTTTGAGTTTTTTTTAGAGAGTTTTCTTCTCAGTTTTGGGGGAGCTTGAGTGATCTTTATTTTCTGAGTTTAATTGCTTTCAATTTCAATTTCAATTGTCTTGGATCTTGGGTTGGAGAATTGAAGGAATTCTGTTTCAATCTCATCCTTGGATCTCTCTTTTCTTTACTGCTTAATTGAATTTAGTTTCCTGTTAATTGTTCTTCTTCTATTTCCTTTGCAATTTACAATTCTCTTGCTATTGTTCTTGTTGGATCTAGGAAGGCATTGAGATCTAGACTTGGTTTTCTAGTCTCTGGGTCCTGAGATCTCATTTTACCATTTCAATTCTCTGATTCTTGCTTTAATTGTTCATTGTATTTTTCTGTTTGAATCCGATTCAATCCCAATTCCCAATTACTCTTCTGTTTGATGCAATTTAATTTCTCTGTGTTTAATTTCTGCAAATCCAAGTCCCAATCCCCTTTACATTTCAAGCCATTTACATTTCTTGTCATTTAAGGTTCTTGCAATTTACATTTCTTGCTCTTTAAGTTTCTGCCATTTGATTTCTTGTTCTTTAAGATTCAGCAATTTATTCCTTGTTCTCTTTACTTTCAATGCAATTTAAATTCTGTAAGTCACCAATCTATCAACCAAATCTTGATTCGCTTGACTAAATCAACCACTAAACTAAAATTGCTCAATCCTTCAATCCCTGTGGGATCGACCTCACTCCCGTGAGTTTTTATTACTTGATGCGACCCGGTGCACTTGCCGGTTAGATTGGTGTTGTTTTGGGAGAGATTCTTGTCTCCACCAAAATTTACTCATCAAGTTTTTGGCGCCGTTGCCGGGGATTGATTAGATTGACAATGATTAAGTGAGGTGGTAGTTTAGATCAAGCACTCTTTCTTAATTTTTGATTAACCCACTAACTGTTTGAATTTTTGCCTAAACTAACACTAACTCTGCTCTCTCAGTAGAGTACGTTGCTTTTCTGGGTCTGTGTCTATTTCTTGTTGTTCTGTACCACAAAAGCAATTTTCTTCTAATTTTCTCTCAAAGCCTATTAACTGTTTGACACATTGTGTCAACTAATCCTCTGACTACATTCTGGCATGAGAATATCCAATTTTCATTTGGATTGTTTGTGATTGTGCAGATCATGGAGGAAAGGAATCCTACAGCAAGAGGAGAAAAACTGAGGCATTATGATTTTCAGCCTCCATAATCAAAGAGCAAGATGTCAAGCTAGTGACAATATAAGAGCGCTTGTTGGGAGGCAACCCAACCGGAGATAACTTTCTTTTCATATCTGTTTCAATAAAAAGGTTAATTAGTTTTATCTATATTGCAAGAAGCTAAGTTTGGTGTTGCACACCAAAACAATCTAAGGGAGAATGAAGGATTCTAAGTTTGGTGTTCCACCAAAATTTTATCATACAATATATTCTCACCTTTTGCATAATGCTAGTTTCAAGCATTTAGACAAACTAATTAACTATTCTGCTGTTTTTAGTTTTATTGCTTTTGAAAAAAAAAAAGAGAAAAAGAGTTTCACACATGGTTAATCTGATGCATGAGAATTATTGGCAAGGTACTAAGTTTGGTGTTCCCACACCAAAGTAAGTTCAAAGTCCCACAAAATAAATCATGCATGCTAACCATTTTTCAAGTGCTTGGGGAACAAGCAACTTTCAATATCACTGCAGAGTACCATACAAACTTTTGGAAGGATTAAGCATCATCAACCAAAGAGATAAAAGAGGAATGTGAAAGTCAGCATTGATGATGATGAGAAGAAGGAAAGCAAGTGAACTCCAACAGGTTGTATTGTTAAGTGATTGTTTTACATCAATTATTGCTGTAATTGAAAGTTGGACTGTATCCTTATTTGCCCTGCCTATCTGCATAGTATAGTTTTCTTTATATACCCCTGCCTGCCTGCATAGCATGGTCTTTCTTTATAATTAAATAAGCAAGATGCTTGATTATTCACAACATTCTTATCTTCAAAACTTGTTTGCACTCAATTTTCAAAAATGCATCACATGAAAGTTCTTTGAAACGAAGGATTGAGGAATTAAACAATTTTGAGGTAAGCAAAAGATTAGGAGAAGTGGTGGTTCTAGTTGTATGATTATGTATTGAGGTTGCATGCTTGTGAACACTTGCATGGGAGCTCATAGGCAGGACATGAAGTTCAAAGAAGTATTGTGGAGATTCTCAAAAATCAATTGATCCGAGAAGCAAGCAAAACAAAAATAAAGTAAAGAAAATAACAAAAACAAAAAGAACATGGCCCAAGGCTCTGAGCATCAATTACTAGGCAGAAAAAGAAAGAAAGAAACAAAAACTCAAAGAGTTGATATCCTAGTAAATGCTTGTGGTTGAAGTGTGTCAAGGAAAGAGGCTTGAGCAAGTAAATCCTGAGGGGTGCTTTAACACCTAATACCTTAAAACCAACTGGTTTAGGAGTATTGATTGAAAGCTTATTTAAAAAGCCGCTTTGAGACATGATACTTAGAGTCAAGGCCAAAGCAAAGGAATTATAAGCTGCTTCAAGGTGATTACATATAAAGAGATCTCCATGATACCATTTGGATGAATATCCTAAGACCTACGACTCCCAATATGTGAGGACTAGTGAGCACTGAAGCCCTTGCATGAGCATATGATTTAGAGTTCATCCCACTGTTACTTGATCACTTCACTCACTGTACGTTACAAGTGTTCCTCAATCCATCTTAATTGAAAGAATCTCTGAGCATAATTCATTTCTTGCTTGAGGACAAGCAAGCTTTAAGTTTGGTGTTGTGATGACAAGTCATCTTAGCCTAGTTTTACTAGTCTCTTTCTTTTGTTTTTGATTGAATTATGCACTTTCTTGAGGCTTAAGCAAGCTAATTTAGGTAGATTTTCATGCTTCCTTTGATTGAATCAACCATGGATAAATTAATGCAATTTCATGAGGTTTGATGCCATAATTGGTGCATATTAGTATAAAATGATCATCTCATGATTTTGAGCATAGCTTTGATGTGTTTGGTTGATTTATGATAGGTGAAAAAAGCTTGGAAAAGGGTTGAAGTAAGAAGGAATGGCTAGAAGCTAAGAGAAGACAATGAAACAAGTGAAATTGAACCAGGAAGAATGAAGTTGGACTTGAAGTTAGCCCCCAAACGTTGGCACAAACTTTTGGACGAAAAGTTAGCCTCAACGTTAGCCCCCTAACTTGGAGGCTAACGTTGGAAGCTGGAAATTCCTCCCAGGGTGCCCAACGTTTGCGCCAACGTTAGCCCCCAAACTTGGAGGCTAACGTTGGCATGAGAACTCTCCTCCAGGGCTAGCCAACGTTTGCGCCAACGTTAGCCCCCTAACTTGGAGGCTAACGTTGGCGCCACACCAACACAAAGCAAGGCCAACGTTAGGGTCAAAGTTAGACCCCTAACGTTGGCACCAACGTGAGATGCAGCAAACCCACTTTGCTGATATGAAAAGTTGGCCTCAAAGTTAGCCCCCTAACTTTGAGGCTAACTTTGAATCCAACTTTGCAAAACTCAAATCCGGTTCAATTGGTTCACTTGGGTTCCTCTCCAAACTTCAAGAGCAATCAACCAAGGCCTCTTTCAACCCAAATCCACCAAGAGCAAAGGCCCAACTCAAAGCTTGAAGATCAATTGAAGAAAGTGTATAAATAGGCTAGAATTCAACTTATTCGGGGAGCTTCCCTTTTGAGTTTTTTTTAGAGAGTTTTCTTCTCAGTTTTGGGGGAGCTTGAGTGATCTTTATTTTCTGAGTTTAATTGCTTTCAATTTCAATTACAATTGTCTTGGATCTTGGGTTGGAGAATTGAAGTAATTCTGTTTTAATCTCATCCTTGGATCTCTCTTTTCTTTACTGCTTAATTGACTTTAGTTTCCTGTTAATTGTTCTTCTTCTATTTCCTTTGCAATTTACAATTCTCTTGCTATTGTTCTTGTTGGATCTAGGAAGGCATTGAGATCTAGACTTGGTTTTCTAGTCTCTGGGTCCTGAGATCTCATTTTACCATTTCAATTCTCTGATTCTTGCTTTAATTGTTCATTGTATTTTTCTGTTTGAATCCGATTCAATCCCAATTCCCAATTACTCTTCTGTTTGATGCAATTTAATTTCTCTGTGTTTAATTTCTGCAAATCCAAGTCCCAATCCCCTTTACATTTCAAGCCATTTACATTTCTTGTCATTTAAGGTTCTTGAAATTTACATTTCTTGCTCTTTAAGTTTCTGCCATTTGATTTCTTGTTCTTTAAGATTCAGCAATTTATTCCTTGTTCTCTTTACTTTCAATGCAATTTAAATTCTGCAAGTCACCAATCAATCAACCAAATCTTGATTCGCTTGACTAAATCAACCACTAAACTAAAATTGCTCAATCCTTCAATCCCTGTGGGATCGACCTCACTCCCGTGAGTTTTTATTACTTGATGCGACCCGGTGCACTTGCCGGTTAGATTGGTGTTGTTTTGGGAGAGATTCTTGTCTCCACCAAAATTTACTCATCAAGTTTTTGGCGCCGTTGCCGGGGATTGATTAGATTGACAATGATTAAGTGAGGTGGTAGTTTAGATCAAGCACTCTTTCTTAATTTTTGATTAACCCACTAACTGTTTGAATTTTTGCCTAAACTAACACTAACTCTGCTCTCTCAGTAGAGTACGTTGCTTTTCTGGGTCTGTGTCTATTTCTTGTTGTTCTGTACCACAAAAGCAATTTTCTTCTGATTTTCTCTCAAAGCCTATTAACTGTTTGACACATTGTGTCAACTAATCCTCTGACTACATTCTGGCATGAGAATATCCAATTTTCATTTGGATTGTTTGTGATTGTGCAGATCATGGAGGAAAGGAATCCTACAGCAAGAGGAGAAAAACTGAGGCATTATGATTTTCAGCCTCCATAATCAAAGAGCAAGATGTCAAGCTAGTGCAATATAAGAGCGCTTGTTGGGAGGCAACCCAACCGGAGATAACTTTCTTTTCATATCTGTTTCAATAAAAAGGTTAATTAGTTTTATCTATATTGCAAGAAGCTAAGTTTGGTGTTGCACACCAAAACAATCTAAGGGAGAATGAAGGATTCTAAGTTTGGTGTTCCACCAAAATTTTATCATACAATATATTCTCACCTTTTGCATAATGCTAGTTTCAAGCATTTAGACAAACTAATTAACTATTCTGCTGTTTTTAGTTTTATTGCTTTTGAAAAAAAAAAAGAGAAAAAGAGTTTCACACATGGTTAATCTGATGCATGAGAATTATTGGCAAGGTACTAAGTTTGGTGTTCCCACACCAAAGTAAGTTCAAAGTCCCACAAAATAAATCATGCATGCTAACCATTTTTCAAGTGCTTGGGGAACAAGCAACTTTCAATATCACTGCAGAGTACCATACAAACTTTTGGAAGGATTAAGCATCATCAACCAAAGAGATAAAAGAGGAATGTGAAAGTCAGCATTGATGATGATGAGAAGAAGGAAAGCAAGTGAACTCCAACAGGTTGTATTGTTAAGTGATTGTTTTACATCAATTATTGCTGTAATTGAAAGTTGGACTGTATCCTTATTTGCCCTGCCTATCTGCATAGTATAGTTTTCTTTATATACCCCTGCCTGCCTGCATAGCATGGTCTTTCTTTATAATTAAATAAGCAAGATGCTTGATTATTCACAACATTCTTATCTTCAAAACTTGTTTGCACTCAATTTTCAAGAATGCATCACATGAAAGTTCTTTGAAACGAAGGATTGAGGAATTAAACAATTTTGAGGTAAGCAAAAGATTAGGAGAAGTGGTGGTTCTAGTTGTATGATTATGTATTGAGGTTGCATGCTTGTGAACACTTGCATGGGAGCTCATAGGCAGGACATGAAGTTCAAAGAAGTATTGTGGAGATTCTCAAAAATCAATTGATCCGAGAAGCAAGCAAAACAAAAATAAAGTAAAGAAAATAACAAAAACAAAAAGAACATGGCCCAAGGCTCTGAGCATCAATTACTAGGCAGAAAAAGAAAGAAAGAAACAAAAACTCAAAGAGTTGATATCCTAGTAAATGCTTGTGGTTGAAGTGTGTCAAGGAAAGAGGCTTGAGCAAGTAAATCCTGAGGGGTGCTTTAACACCTAATACCTTAAAACCAACTGGTTTAGGAGTATTGATTGAAAGCTTATTTAAAAAGCCGCTTTGAGACATGATACTTAGAGTCGAGGCCAAAGCAAAGGAATTATAAGCTGCTTCAAGGTGATTACATATAAAGAAATCTCCATGATACCATTTGGATGAATATCCTAAGACCTACGACTCCCAATATGTGAGGACTAGTGAGCACTGAAGCTCTTGCATGAGCATATGATTTAGAGTTCATCCCACTGTTACTTGATCACTTCACTCACTGTACGTTACAAGTGTTCCTCAATCCATCTTAATTGAAAGAATCTCTGAGCATAATTCATTTCTTGCTTGAGGACAAGCAAGCTTTAAGTTTGGTGTTGTGATGACAAGTCATCTTAGCCTAGTTTTACTAGTCTCTTTCTTTTGTTTTTGATTGAATTATGCACTTTCTTGAGGCTTAAGCAAGCTAATTTAGGTAGATTTTCATGCTTCCTTTGATTGAATCAACCATGGATAAATTAATGCAATTTCATGAGGTTTGATGCCATAATTGGTGCATATTAGTATAAAATGATCATCTCATGATTTTGAGCATAGCTTTGATGTGTTTGGTTGATTTATGATAGGTGAAAAAAGCTTGGAAAAGGGTTGAAGTAAGAAGGAATGGCTAGAAGCTAAGAGAAGACAATGAAACAAGTGAAATTGAACCAGGAAGAATGAAGTTGGACTTGAAGTTAGCCCCCAAACGTTGGCACAAACTTTTGGACGAAAAGTTAGCCTCAACGTTAGCCCCCTAACTTGGAGGCTAACGTTGGAAGCTGGAAATTCCTCCCAGGGTGCCCAACGTTTGCGCCAACGTTAGCCCCCAAACTTGGAGGCTAACGTTGGCATGAGAACTCTCCTCCAGGGCTAGCCAACGTTTGCGCCAACGTTAGCCCCCTAACTTGGAGGCTAACGTTGGCGCCACACCAACACAAAGCAAGGCCAACGTTAGGGTCAAAGTTAGACCCCTAACGTTGGCACCAACGTGAGATGCAGCAAACCCACTTTGCTGATATGAAAAGTTGGCCTCAAAGTTAGCCCCCTAACTTTGAGGCTAACTTTGAATCCAACTTTGCAAAACTCAAATCCGGTTCAATTGGTTCACTTGGGTTCCTCTCCAAACTTCAAGAGCAATCAACCAAGGCCTCTTTCAACCCAAATCCACCAAGAGCAAAGGCCCAACTCAAAGCTTGAAGATCAATTGAAGAAAGTGTATAAATAGGCTAGAATTCAACTTATTCGGGGAGCTTCCCTTTTGAGTTTTTTTTAGAGAGTTTTCTTCTCAGTTTTGGGGGAGCTTGAGTGATCTTTATTTTCTGAGTTTAATTGCTTTCAATTTCAATTACAATTATCTTGGATCTTGGGTTGGAGAATTGAAGGAATTCTATTTCAATCTCATCCTTGGATCTCTCTTTTCTTTACTGCTTAATTGAATTTAGTTTCCTGTTAATTGTTCTTCTTCTATTTCCTTTGCAATTTACAATTCTCTTGCTATTGTTCTTGTTGGATCTAGGAAGGCATTGAGATCTAGACTTGGTTTTCTAGTCTCTGGGTCCTGAGATCTCATTTTACCATTTCAATTCTCTGATTCTTGCTTTAATTGTTCATTGTATTTTTCTGTTTGAATCCGATTCAATCCCAATTCCCAATTACTCTTCTGTTTGATGCAATTTAATTTCTCTGTGTTTAATTTCTGCAAATCCAAGTCCCAATCCCCTTTACATTTCAAGCCATTTACATTTCTTGTCATTTAAGGTTCTTGCAATTTACATTTCTTGCTCTTTAAGTTTCTGCCATTTGATTTCTTGTTCTTTAAGATTCAGCAATTTATTCCTTGTTCTCTTTACTTTCAATGCAATTTAAATTCTGCAAGTCACCAATCAATCAACCAAATCTTGATTCGCTTGACTAAATCAACCACTAAAATCTAGATTGGTGTTGTTTTGGGAGAGATTCTTGTCTCCACCAAAATTTACTCATCAACGTCCGCGTCGATTCACTTAATGCGCATTCGCGCGAACGCGTCACTCACGCGTCCGCGTCGCACAGCTTATCCTAATTTGCCACATATCTTATCTTTCTCTTCCCCCAATCCTACTTTTTCTTTTCCCTCCCTTTCTTTCTTTCCCCCTTCTTCTTTCTTCCCTCATTCTCACCTTTTACTCTTTCTCTCTCTCACCACCATTATCAAGGTTTTTCTTTTCTTCTTCCCTCTTTACTTTTCTATTCGTCTTCTTTATTTATGTTTTCTTCTTCCTTTCTCTTTCTTTTTACTTTCATTGCATATGTTTTCTTTTTCTTTCCTTTTTATTGGTGTCTGAAATTTATTTGGTCATTGTGAATTGTTTCATAATTGTTTGGCAATTATATTTTTAAAGGGGTTGCTTGCATGTTCGATTTATTATTTTCATTGGATTATTTACCATGCATGCTATGTGTTTGTGAAAAAGTCCATGTGGCATTATGCACTTTTCTACATTATCCTATTCTACTATTCAATGCATGCTTTTCACAAATTCCCTTTACTATTTTATTAATTGAATTTAATTGCCAATACAAACGTGATAGTTTGTTACGAAGTGATGCTTGATCTATGCTACTCATGCCCTTGCCAGCATGCCAATAAACATCTTGCGTCTACTTCCCTATCGTGCACTTGTTCTATTCCCTTTCTTAATCTTTTCACATGTTGTCATAACTATGTGTTTATTTCATTCATCTTTATCGTGCACTGACTATCACTCACTCAATCCCTTTCCTTACTTTATGTCTTTGGATTTAACTTACTTTCTCTTCCCTTTTTCATAATGGCCACCAAGAAAGGCAAAGAGAAAGCTACCCCTAAACCCACCGCAAGGAAAGGAACGAAGAGAGCATTAGTGGCAGAGCCTTCTTCAACTGCAGCCAAGCCCTCAACAAAAAGAATTAAAAGGATTATCAAGGTTGATAAAAAGGAGAGAGCCTTCCCAGCAAAGGACACTGCAAGATTTCCAAATCGCTATTGTGAGCATATGTTTCCTATTCTGGCAGCTCGAAATTACAACAATGAACACCTTCTTAACCTTTCGCCTCGTATTGCTGAATTTGTTGAGCCACAAATTGCACAAAGACATTAGGGATTCTTACAAAGACAACCACGACAGGTTAATCTTTCTTGGGTTGTTGAGTTCTACTCCAACTTCCACCTGCCACCCCTGCAGTCTGTCTATATACGTCAGAAGCAAGTCCCTATTACAGAAGAAGCCATTCAGCGAGCCTTAAATCTTCCACCTGCTCCAGAAGGATTGGACGCCTTTCAGAAAGTCGCAATCAAGCACCAGGCATACACCTTTGACTGGGACGCTGTTCTCAGAGTTATCGCTTAACCTGGCAGCAAATGGATCTTCAGATACCATCGTTCCCGTCCTAAGAGAATCTCGGCTTCCGCACTTACCTTAGAGGCTCACGTATGGGCACAGATTATGTCCCATTACGTCTTCCCGAGTACTCATGAGTCCTCCTTCACGGCAGATATGGCCATTCTACTATGGTGCATCCTCACAGACCAGCCTGTTAATTTACCGAGACATATCCGGAATGCTATGGAACACGTGCAGATCGCAGGCAACCTAACTTTCCCCGCCTTGGTCTCTGATCTTATCTCAGCAGCCGGAGTATCCTACAGAGCTGGAGACACCAAAGCCATTCTTCCACGAGATGATCAGTATGTCCCTAACGGGAGATATCTCAGGCCACAACTTGCCACTACCAGCCAGTCCACAGAGGATGTTGCAGCTCCTCCACCATCTACTAGTCAGCTGCTGCACCAAATACTGAAGCGGTTGGACCAACAAGAAAAGAAAGCAAAGCTCTGAGAGCACTGTACCCACCGCCGTTACAAATACCTCAAGGAGCTACTTACAGGAAACCACAGACCCCATGATGATCCAAACACTCCGGACTCCACTTCTTTCACCAGCACAGGGAGCCACGACGGTCCCGACTGTGGAGACATTGCCACCAGCCCACCACTGTTCCTGACAAATGGCACCGAGGATGGTGCAAATCCTTAAGTGTGGGGAGGTTGGTCAGTACCTGACTTCCGGAGGTAATTTTTCTTCCCTAAACACCAATAAATCATGATCTTTAGTTAGTTTTTCTTTCTTTTGTAGAATAGGATAAATTGCATAATAATAGATTAGTTGCATGCATGTTCTACTTGATTGAAAAGACAATAAGTTTCTTCTAAAACTCTATCTTTGGAACAAAATTTCACTATTTTAATTAAAACTCTTATGTTAAATTTGCTTGAAGTTGTATTTGGAACATGATTTTTAAAGCTAAAGAACACACAACCTGTGAGAATTGAGCCTTTATGCATGGTTACATTATTTAACCATATTTGTTTTATTCTTGTGTGTTTACTTCTCTATGATTGTAACCTATATGTTGTTCCATCTTATATGTCTAATGTTTAATATATTTATATGCTGCATATGATTGAAGCCATTAATTGTTTAGCTTACTTATCCAAATTAAGCCTACCCTTTCAATTACCTTTGTTAAAAAAACAAAGGTCAATGCATGTATGATAGAATTAAAATAAACAGTTGATACATGAGTATGGAATGTGAAAGAGAATCCTGGGTAGCTAGGTACGAACTCCATAGTTATACAAAATATATAGGTTATGTTAGAGTTTGAGTTAATTAAAGATTCAATTTATAAGTTCACTTAACCATATATGTATCCTTACCCTTACCTTGGCCCCATTACAACCCTGAAAAGACATCATGATGTTGCATTGGTATATTAAATGTTGTTGATTAGTTAGGAGAAGAACAAAATTTAGGGAGCATGATTAGAGAAGGATAGAGTAATTACCCTATACACTGGAGAGATTAGAAGATACATACATCATCAGTGAGGGTTCAATGCTTAAAATTTTAGGTTCCCCGCTTTCATGAGCTACCTTCTTGCATTTTTATCTGTTCTTACTGTATGAGAATTGAATTAGTAGAGATTGATTTGTAATTATTTTGAAGAGCTTATTTATTCTTGATCAAGTGGGCAAGAATCATATAGTTGCATTCACATGTATAGGTTGCATTGCATTGCATGAGTTTTACATGTTCCTACTCATTTATTTTATCTCCTTCAACTAAGCATGAGGACATGCTAATGTTTAAGTGTGGGGAGGTTGATAAACCACTATTTTATGGTTTACAATGTGTTTAATTGTGTGGTTTTATCATGGTCTTTACCCACTTATTCATATAATTAGCATGCATTTATATTTCCTTCCTAAAATTATTACATGATTGAAAACTTACTTCCTGGAGACCTATAATTAGGTATTTTAATCCCCCTTTATTCCATTCGATGCCGTGATCAGTGTGTTAAGTGTTTTAGGCTTTATAGGGCATGAATGAATGAGATATTGGGAAGGAAGCTTGCAAAAATGAAAGGAATACAAGAAACTGAGGAGATGACCAGCGAGAAGTGACGCGTACGTGTCAGTGACACGACCGCGCAGAAGAGAGGAATACGCAGTGACGCGGCCGCATGAGTGACGCGGGCGCGCGGATTGGAAAAGCAGAAGCGACGCGGAGGCATGGACGACGCGCCCGCATGGAAAAGAAAAACGACGAATGACGCGTCCGCGTGAATGACGCATCCGCGTGACGTGCGCGATCTGCAGAATTTCAAAAGTCACTGGCAGAGTTTTTGGGCCGGATTTCAACCCAGTTTTCGGCCCAGAATTACAGACTAGAGTCAGGGAACATGCAGAAACGAGAGACACAATTCATTTTGCATAATTTTTAGTTTTAGATCAGGATTTAATCCTCCCCTAGGTTTTTTCACTCACTTGAGCATTCATAATTAGCATTGGAAGATTTTGGCTTTAGCTTTTGAGAAGAGTCTACCTCCAGTACTAGTCATCTTATTTTGTTAATTACTTTTTATATTTAGTCTTCCATATTTTTAATCCCTCTAGAGTTGAATTTGGCTTATTTTTACAAGTTATTAATATAGACTATTTTTATTTTCAATTAATCCTTTTATTATTGTTTATCATGTCTTCTTTTATTTTCACCATTAATTCTGTGAATTTTACAATTATGATGAGCGAGTAGTTCCATGACTTGATTGGGGATGATTGAAAGGAACCCTTGAGTTGAACTACTCAAGAGAGAAATTATAATTGGGTTTATTGTTGAATCATTCTCTAATCATTAACTCTAGTCCTTCCCAAGGGAGAGGATTAGGACTTGTGACTAGAAACCGATTTCCAACTTGCTTGACTTTCCTTTACCTAGTAAGGGTTAACTAAGCAGAGTAACTTCTAATTATTAATTAATCTTGAGAGTATTTCAACAAGAATAGGGCTTCCAACTAATCTACCCCCAGTCAAGGCTTTTATTTAAAATAAATTAAATTCTCTAATTTAAATTCTCCTCTCTCTCTTTAGGATTTAGGATTTAGGACTTCTCCTAGTTTTAGGAGTAACTCGCGATCCCAGGTTCAATATTCCTTTTACTATTTAATTTCTCTTCTATTTTTGTTTACTCTGAAGCTTTTATTGTGCTTGATTGATGTTGCCCAATTGGCTGTTGATATTATCCATGTTAGAATTGACATTTTTATTTAATGATATTTGAGGTATTTCAGTTTATGATTGTTCCTTTTTATTATCCCCAATTTGAAAACAATTTTTATTCCAGCAGATTTAATTTCTTTTCCTTTTGATCTTGGTTGAGAAATTAGTAACTCAGGAGTTATGTTAACTAAACATAATTGATAACTGTTATCTTTGCTAATTGGACTGAACCTCAATAATCCCAACCTTTTCTTAGGAAATAAATAGGAGTTGAAGGTCAACTAATTTATCCCTTGACTTTCCTTTGCTTTAGCAAAGACTGACTAAGTGGAATTAAGATTCAACTTTCATTATTATTGTTAAGAATAACAAAGTCCGGACTTCCAATTTCTCATACCTTGCCAAAAGTTTGCTTTACAGTATTTATTTATTTTAATTTTTATTTAAATTATTTGCCATATTTATTCCTTATTTCCAAAAATCCCAATTTTACCTTTTTCATAGCCAATAATAAGAACATACCTCCCTGCAGTTCCTTGAGAAGACGACCCGAGGTTTGAATACTCGGTTATCAATTTTAAAAGGGGTTTGTTACTTATGACAACCAAAACGTTTGTACGAAGGGATTTCTGTTGGTTTAGAAACTATATCTACAACGCGACTATTTTTATAAAATTCTTTACTGGCAAAAATCCTAACGTCAAAATAGCGCCGTTGCCGGGGAACTGCAAACGTGTGCCTTATTATTGGTTATTGTAAATATTTTTCTTTTACTTGTTTATTTGTTTTCTCCTTTTTCCCCTTATTTCTGATAACTACTATGAATTCTCACCCCTCTCGCTTTGAGTTTAGTTCTAACTTTGTTGAAGGAAATAGAAACCACAGCAGGAATATGCATCAAGGTCAGACCAATCAAGGATGGATGGAGTCAAGGGGATCTAATCAACCCTTTAGGCAACAACACCCTCCAAGATATCATGGACAACGAGCATTCTACAATGCATACCCAGCTAAAAGATATGGTGGACAACCTTGTAACTACCAACAAGCCCCACCCCGTGCCTATAGACCATCCTCTCAACATAACCTCGAACCACCACACTCACAAGCTTCTTTTCACCTTTCGCCCCCATACGATCCTTATCCGCCCCGACACTAATCCAATTACTCCCAAGAACCACCACTCCCTCATACACCATACCCATATCCATCAAAGCCAGAATCACAGATTCGCCTTGAAGAATCAATGAAACAATTTACTGTAACCCTTCATCAACTGGAGCAAGTAATACTAGAGGAGTTAAAGCAATTATCTTCCAGACGTTCAGCCCCTTAACAGACCCCCATGGCTTTATATGGAGAATACAATGAAGAACGCAGTACAAAGAAAACGCTAGAAGCTCCAGTGAACAGCATAGAGCATAACTTCATACTAGAACAAGTAGAGGAAGCTGTCATTGAGGAAGAAGAAGAGTTGGTTGAAGATTTAGGAGATGCCGAACTGCCACTTGAATCCAGAGTTGTGGGGAACTCCGTCAAGGATGTTACAATTGACGCTGAGGAGGATTTTGCACCGCCTCCACTGCAAATATCTTATGAAGAACTGAACGGAATAACCCAGGACACAGGCTTCCTTGATGATGATGATCACGAGTCCTGTTCTCTTAGTGACGACCTTGCATCCGCAAGTGATTTCTCTGAGACAGAAGAATCTTTCCTGAGTGAACATGAAGATGATGCTGAGGTAGATTTTTCTCAATCTCTAATATATGACTCAAGCGATGATGAGGGAGAAATTGAAGACTTTGATCAAGATATGGTTGAAGTGGAAGAATTCACAGAAGATTATAAGGGAGTAGAACTTATAGAACCACTGGAAACACCTATTCCAAGGCCATTACCGCCCAACACAAATTGCAAGTGGGTAACACCTTTGCCTTTTATCTTTACTTTTCCACTTGAATATGGTTTACTTGAAATAGATGGCCAGCTTAGAGCTCTCTGTGGTTTTAAGAGGAAAAGGGATATGACTCGCACTCAGCGCTGGTATGAAAGATTCAATAAGGGTTCGCACTTCAACTTGATGTGCAAGAATTGGTGTCAAACTCAATTTAAAGGATCTCGGAAGCCGTTTGGTCACTGCAGTGAGAATTCGGATTACTCATCACCCGACTGAACCAATGTAGATCAAGACAAAGACGGGTGTAGAAGAAAGGTTTGGGATCTTGGAGTTTATTCTGACATTCAATACTCCAGGAGCCTGCAAGCCTGTTTGAACTCACACAAGGGCTTTACGTACTTTGTTTGGGACCCCGGAGGATGCTGGAATTCCAAACACTGGTGGAGATTTCTGGACAAATTCAAACATAAGCCACCATAGCAGGAAGCTCATCCAATGTCCAACTTAAGGACTTTAACTAAAAGTGCTAGGTGGGAGACAACCCACCATGGTATGATCGTCCCTTTTTCAGTTTTCACTTTTGTCTATTTTGTTTGTCCTTGAGTTTTGATTGAACCTGGTAACTTACATAACATTCATTGCGTCTGCATTCATATTAGCATTGCATTTTGCATCCTGCATAAAAAAAATGGTGCACGACGCAACCGCATGCCCCATGCGATCGCGTCAAATCGCGGAAAACACTATGCATGCGACCATGTCACCCACGCGGCCGCGTGCCCTGAAGATCGGCGTATAAACCCAACGTCCAGAAAGTTGGGCTGGAATTGTGCGGCCCTTATGCGTTTTGCACAAAATGGCCCACGCGATCGCATGCCCCATGCATTCGCGTCACATGTACATAACCAATCCCACGCGACCGCATGAATGACACGATCGCGTCGCATGGATTGCACAAATCCTAAAAGGAGACAGAGAGTTGCGTTAAAACAACGCTGGAATCGTCCGTCTAGCACAAATTCCAGCGACGCGATAGCACGATCCACGCAATCGCGTCATCCCCTCTTCTACCCCTCCCATGCGATCGCGCGACCCACGCGATCGCGCGACCCACGCGATCGCGTTATTCCCATTTTCACCCCCAAGACGCGACCGCGTCCCCCACGCGATCGGGTGGATTTGAAAATATAACCCCCCTGTCACGCGAACCCTATCAGTCGCGCCACCCCCCCAACCCTCTCCTCCCTCTCTTCTCCCCAACCCACATAACCACCACCCACCCACCACCACCGGCCACTACCGCACCCGCCGACCACCCAGAACCCGCCGCCACACCACCCTCCTCCCTCCTACCCCCTCTTTCTTCTTCTTCTTTCCATCTTTTCCCACCACCGCCGCTGCCCCCACCCCTCGGCGATCGTTGCCACCGCGCCACCACAGCAGTTGCGCCGCCTCCAACCACCACCACCCTCACCCCCCGTCCCAACCCCCTACCCCTACCCCTACCTGTCCTGAAGGCCTTGCCCCTAACCCGCTGCCACCGCCGCCGCGCCATCCTTCGCCGTTGCGCTAGGCGCCACCACCACCACCTCCAGCCGCCTCTCTGCCCCATTCTCC
The DNA here is from genome assembly GCF_003086295.3 of Arachis hypogaea. NCBI lineage: Eukaryota > Viridiplantae > Streptophyta > Magnoliopsida > Fabales > Fabaceae > Arachis > Arachis hypogaea. The sequence continues at coordinate 59,202,716 of NC_092039.1, forward strand.
TTCTTCGCCTACCAGGTTCTGCATCACATCCCATTCTATCCATTCGTAGTTCGTTCATATCTTTTCTGTTTTTGTTCATCATTAGGATAGATAGATATGCATGCTGTAGTGGATTTTTAGTTCGTTAGGTAGCTTAGACTGTGGTTAGTGAATTTGGGTCTGTTTACTTGCACCGTTCGTGTTTATTGCTTTATGCTTTCGCAATCCTGCTGCTGCTCTGATGTTAGTTCATATGCTGCAAATTCTTATTTCATGCTGCTCTTTACACTGAATTTTCATGCTTATATTTCTTATATGTAATTGCAAGCTTTAATTTTAATTCCTATGAACTATTTGATTGCTGTTTATTTTCCGGGAATATCCAATTTTAGCCGAAATGCTGCCTAAATTTCTGTAAAATGTTCTCGTTCATGTTTTGGTTTGGAATTTTGAACTCTCTTTTCCTTTGCTTTACCCAAACCATTTCTTGAATGCCAAGACAAGCTTCATTATCCTTTTTGACTTCCTGGTTCATAAACTGCATCTGTGATGTTTGATTCCAATTTTTACTTCCTTTATATCTACTTGAATCAGCATAAACCTGTTTTCCTTGTTTGGTTTTGAGTTACTTATAGTTCCTACCTGTGAATACTTGCTACTTGGAATTTTTCATTATGTCACTTACCTTAACCTAATTTTTTATCCCATTGACTTACTAATTCTAATTTCCTGAACTCTTTTCAACACTAACCAAACTACACTTTTACAACATTTTCTATAGCTTTTCACTTTCTTTTAACTTTCTAACCATGGCATAATGATATTTTTCTATTTAACATGAAATTAATTACATTTTGGATTGTGAATTTTTCCTTTTGAACTTTTCACTCCTATACAATCCTTAATGCACATTTAATAAACTCATTTTCCTTATTTTATTTCTCCCTTGCCACTTTATGTTTTCTTTGACTATATGCCTATTTACTTTCCTATTTTTATATATCCTGGTATTCCATTTTTCAGGATGTCTACCTCCCAGAGGAAAGGAAAAGGCAAGGCTACTACCGGCAAGCATAAAAGAGGAGAATCCTCCATGTCCATCATCGATCTGATGCATGACTCCTTCTGGAGGGAGAAGAACTTTACCCAACAAGAGGAAGCTGACCAGCTGCTCCCTGCCAATGATCCAGTGAAATTTGCAAACCGGTACTGTGAGCTGAAGTATCCGGTGTTTTCAACCTCCATAAACATATACCTGGAAAGGACTCTGAAGATCCCAAGAGAACTCTAGCAATACACCACTGAGCAAATCAAATAAAGAGGTTGGTTCTTTTTGAAGAGAAATTTGGCTGAGGTGAACTCATCTTAGGTAAGGAAATTCTACTACAACTACTTCTTGACTTCCCTGGATGCAGTACACCTAAGGGGAAAGCAGATTCTGGTCACTGAAGAGGCCATAGAGGACATTCTATAGCTCCCCCTAAGTCCGATCAGCCTGATGGCTATAAAAAGGCTGAGGAGGACATGCGCTTGATGAAGTTTGATTGGGATGCTGTTAAGGCGAGGATAGCCCTGGACCCGACTGTTCCTTGGGAGATGGGTCAGGACACCACCTTGCCCAAGGGAATCAAGAGGGCGTACTTAAATGATGAGGCTCGGTTATGGCATCAGATCCTAAGTAATTATGTGATGCCGAGTACTCATGAGACAGAGATTCCAGCTGCTATGATCACCCTCCTATGGTGTGTGATGGAGGGTAAGGACCTGTACTTGCCACGATTTATCCGGACCTACATGGCCAGGGTCCACGTCCGAGGCACTCTTCCCTTTCCCTATTTGGTTACACAGATGGGCTGTCGAGCTGACGTGCCATGGGAGGATGTCGATGAAAGACCACCAGCTGCGGACTGTAGGAAGATCATTCCTCACAGCAGGAACTTCCTAGCTTTGGGCTACAGACCACTACCCTTCACTACTACTGATGAGAGAGCCCCACCATCCGCCGGACCCTCTTCCTCCACAGCTGCCCCTGCTGCCACCACTGCACCTCCACCTACCTCAGAGCCAGTGTACTGCCTCATGCACTGCTTGTTCCGACAGCTAGATCAGATGGAGCGCCGTAACCAGCGCCGGTATGAGAGATCGGAGCGTCGCAACAAGCGACGCTATGAGCATCTGATGCTGATGATCCGACAAGGCAGTGACATCCCTTCCGAGCCTGACTCACCATCAGAGCCATCAGAGGAGGAGGCAGATGAGCACGAGGAGGAGACTCATTCCTAGGAGGAGACCCATCTGTAGGCAGGCACAGAGCAGGCTGCTCCCTAGGTAGAGGTTCCACATCAGATTGAGGCTACAGATCCTGAGATCTCGATCCAGTCAGCACCTCCTCTACAGCAGCTAGATCCTCAGCCCACCACCACCGAGACTCCAGCTACCATTCCTACCAGTGATGACACCCCTTCACACCCAGCTTGAGTGTGCATCGAGGACGATGCTTTATTTTAAGTGTGGGGAGGTCGCCATCTCTGGCGTATTATCTTGGTGAACCACTACAGACTCTTTTCTTTTATTTTGGATATTTTTCTGTATTTTTCTCTTTATTTTTATTTTTATTTTTATTTTCTGAGTACTTATACATTGCTACTTTCATGTATTTTTTACTCTATCTCTGCATTTTGCACTTTAGTTCATATTTTAGCCATTTAGTTTAGTTTGCAGTTCTAACTTATTAGCTATAGAGTAGGTGGATTAATTAGTATAGTTTACCCTTTTTAGTATATTATAGTTGACTTAATTGAAAAATAAAAAGGAAGTAAGCTAGAGACTTTAACAAAGTTATAAACAATCCATACCTTATATATATAGCATTACATGTTAGTTAGTTAATAGCATTTCATCAAGGAGAAACACTAAAACCTTAAAGGCCACCTAAAACAATTTTTTTATGAGAATAATGGGAAATTTTAACTAAACCTGCATGACATATATGAATGATATATGATTTATGAGTTTGAGAACATACATCCTGTGAGTTTTGAGCTTAATTGTATGGTTACATTTAAACCATAATATTTTATTCCTGTGTGTTCCACTCTTCTTTTTTATTCTGGTGTTCTTTGCTTTGTTTTAATCTATATGTCTAGTTATAGAATATAGATACATACCAAGAGAGTGATTGAGGCCTTGTTTGATTTTTAACTCACTGTCCCAAATAAAGCCTACCTTTTATCCCATCCTTGTTAGCCCCCTTTGAACCTTTTAATCCCTTCTTGTTCTATAACCACATTACTAGCCTTAAGCAGAAAAACAAATAAAAAAAATTCCCAAGTTGAATCCTTGGTTAGCTTAAGATAGAAATTGTGTAATTAATTAAGTGTGGGGAAACTTTATGGGAACATGGATGACAGAAACAAGGGTAGAAAAATTGAAAAGAAATTAAGAATTCTTGGGAAACATGCTCATGTGAAATTAAAATAATTAATTACCATGTGCATTGAAAAAAAAATTTTGTTTTCAATAAAAGGGATACAAAAGAAATCCCCAAAAATGCAAATTAAAGCAAATGCACATGGTATAAGAACAAAATATGAGCATGTGACATAAAAAGTGGGAATTATGGGAAAATGGGTAAAGAAGCTTTACTTTAGAAATTATGTATGTTAGGTGAAATCTTAGACTAATTAAGGATACACTTATTAGCTCACTTAGCCTTATACATATACCCTTACCTTTACCTTGGTCCCATTACAACCTTAATTAAAGACCTCATGATTTTTGGTATGTCTATATTTTATAATTGTTAATTGGTTAGATGAAAAACAAAGTTATAGAAAGTAAGGATATAAAGAAGAATAGAGTGATTAACCCAATAAACACTGAGTGATTAGAGAGTAAACACAAAATCCAGTGAGGGTTCACTAACTCATTAACATATATCTCTGCTTAAATTACTAATTGTCTTGCAAGTTTATAAAATGTTTTTCTCTCCCATCTCAATTGTAAAAGTGCTTTATCATTATCTAAGGTTGGCTATATATATATATATATATATATATATATATATATATATATATATATATATATATATATATATGATTCCTTGAGAATGTGAATTGATTTAACTACATGTAAGCTTTATATATGAGTGAATAAAATTAGAATTGCATCATGCATTTAGTTAGTTGCATTTAGATTAGAATTGCATTGCATGGCATTCAACCACTTCAACCTTACTTTTTACCTTGGACATAGCATGAGGACATGCTATTACTTAAGTGTGGGGAGGTTGATAGACCCATATTTTATGATATATTTTGTACTTAATCTGAGTGATTTATTCAATCCTTCACCCACTTATTCATATTAATTGTATGGTTTTACTTTCCCTTCCTTATTATGTGATGTATGTGAAAAACATGTTTTCTATGCTTTAAAATTAATTATTTTAATTACCTTTAATTCCATTCGATGCCGTGATTAATGTGTTGAGTAGTTTTAGATCTTCTAAAGCAGAATGACTTAAAAGGATGGAAAAGGAAACGTACAAAATCGGAAGGAAAGTGCAAAACAGAGTTTTGAAGAAATCGGCATCCACGCGATCGCATGGATGACGCGATCGCGTGCCAAGAGCGAAGAAGCATCGACGCGGCCGCATGACTGACGCGACCGCGTGACTTGAGCGAATCGCATACGACGCGGACGCGTGACCCACGCGACCGCGTGATAAGAAGAACTCCAGGTGACGCGACCACGTGACCCACGCGGACGCGTGACAGAGGCCACGCACCAGAAATTGCAGAAAACGCTCATAGCGAATTCTGAAGCCCTTTTTAGCCCAAATCCAAGTCCAGAAGTCATAGACCAGAGGTTATGAAGTGGAAGAAAGCATCCATTGAGGGAGTCTAGAGAATTTTTAGTCACTTTCCATGATTTAGGTTTAGTTTTGAGAGAGGTTCTCTCCTCTCTCTCTTTAGGATTTAAGATTTAGGATTTCTCTTAGTTTTAGGAGTAACTCTCGATCCTAGGTTCAATATTCCTTTTACTATTTAATTTCTCTTCTATTTTTGTTTACTCTGAAGCTTTTATTGTGCTTGATTGATGTTGCCCAATTGGCTGTTGATATTGTCCATGTTAGAGTTGACATTTTTATTTAATGATATTTGAGGTATTTCAGTTTATGATTGTTCCTTTTTATTATCCCCAATTTAAAAACAATTTTTATTCTAGCAGATTTAATTTCTTTTCCTTTTGATCTTGGTTGAAAAATCAGTAACTCAGGAGTTATCTTAGCTTAACATAATTGATAACTGTTATCTTTGCTAATTGGACTGAACTTCAATAATCCCAACCTTTTCTTAGGAAATAAATAGGAGTTGAAGGTCAACTAATTTATCCCTTGACTTTCCTTTGCTTTAGCAAAGACTAACTAAGTGGAATTAAGATTCAACTTTCATTATTATTGTTAAGAATAACAAAGTCTGGACTTCCAATTTCTCATACCTTGCCAAAAGTTTGCTTTACAGTATTTATTTATTTTAATTGTCATTTAAATTATTTGCCATATTTATTCCTTATTTCCAAAAACCCCAATTTTACCTTTTTCATAGCCAATAATAAGAACATACCTCCCTGCAGTTCCTTGAGAAGACGACCCGAGGTTTGAATACTCGGTTATCAATTTTAAAAGGGGTTTGTTACTTGTGACAACCAAAACGTTTGTACGAAGGGATTCCTGTTGGTTTGGAAACTATATCTACAACGTGACTATTTTTATAAAATTCTTTACTAGCAAAAATCCTAACGTCAAGCCTCCCTCTGAGCCTGTCACCAAAGCTTCTATCGTGCCGGCTTCTTCAACTCATGTTTTTTCCGTAGCCAATCCTGATTGCCAGATATTGAATCGGGATGACGGGGCAGTGGACACAGTGCCTCTCCAGACTCGCCCTCCTTCACCAGGTGCTGCCGAGAAGCCTTCGGCTGCTTGATTGATTTCTGTAACTACTTTTGTGTAGATAGCCCGGTTTGTGGGCGTTTGAACTCTTGTTTTGTTGACTTTTGACACCTTTTTAGTTGCTGGTTTTAGTAACTTTATTTTGGTAAACAAAATAGTTTTCTGGCTTTTGTGGGCTGCATTTTTTGGCCTCTGACGCTGGCTATTATTATGACTTTCTGTTTTTATATCATATCTGTTTGCGCTTGTCTTGGTGTCTTCGTAGTCTTTGAGAGTATTGGGATGATCGGCTTGATTCCTTTGCCTGACACTGCTTTGAACTTTTGTTCAGGTTTTTGTTAGGAATTGTAATTCTGAGTTTGCCAATTTTTTCAACTTGGTTTTTACCCGAGTTGTTTGTTTGTAGCCTTCCTTTTTAAACTTTACTTAGGTCTCTTCCGGGGGTTGCTTTATCATGTTGGCTCTTGTCGAGTTACTTGGTAATCCTCTTTCTTGGACCTTATTCAGGTATCTTTCAGGGATTACCTTTTTGTAGCTTTGTATCTTGGGCCGACTTCGTCATGTCGGGCCTTGTCGAGTTACTTGGTAATCCTCTTTCTTGGACCTTTTTCTGATCTCTTTCAGGGATTACCTTCTGTAACTTTATGTCTTGGGCTGACTTCATCATGTCGAGCCCTGTCGAGTTGTTTGGTAATCCTCTTTCTTGGACCTTGTTCAGGTTTCCTTCAGAGATTACCTTTTGTAGCTTTACATCTTGGGCTGACTTCACTATGTCGGGCCCTGTTGAGTTACTTGATAATCCTCTTTCTTGAACCTTGTTCAGGTCTCTTTCATGGGTTACCTTTTGTAACTTTTTCGTAGGAGTCTGACTTCATCATGTCGGGCTCTTCTAAGTTATAGTAATCCTCTTTTATAGGGTTGGCCAGACCTCTTTCCAGGGCTTTACTTATAACTTGGGTCGTCGTGGCTGGTCCGACTTCTTTATGATGGCCAGTCTTCAATTTATTTTATAGCAATCCATTTTATTAGGACCTCGTCAGGTCCTTTCTATTTGATTACTTTCTATAACTTCTTGCATTATTCCACTTTCATTTTTGCCGATTTTGTAGAGTTTGGGTTTTAACCCTCATTTGGTCGACCTTTTAATGAATTTGGTTTTCATTTTTGGTCTTTATCATGATTGCCCAGTGAATTTGGTTTTCACTTTCTGTCGATCTGTAGCTTTATAATCGGGCGATGAATGTTTCAGAATAATGCGGCTTAAGCGTTTGTAGAAAATCTGAATAGATCTTATTAAAAGAAAATGAAAATATATACATGCGGAGGTTAATTTCCTAAGTCAGGTGATTTGTAGGTCTTGGTCTTGGCGCCTCATTAAAAAACCTTTTCAGGAAAAAAAGTGTGCCTTGTCCCAAGGTCCTTTATCATCCCTAACTATAGTACCTTCTTAGGTTGCAGGCATGCCATGACCTAGGAAGTTCTCTCCCGTCGAGTTCGGAAAGCCTGTAGTAGCCTTTTTCCAGCACTTCGATGACTCGGTATGGTCCTTTCCAGTTTGCTCTCAGCTTTCCTTCTCCAGGTCGAGTTGTTCCAATGTTGTTTCAGATTAGAATGAGGTCGTCCTTAGCAAAGGCTCACTGTATTACCTTTTGATTGTATCTGGAAGCCATTCATCGTTTTAATGCCTCTTCCCTTATCCGAGCTCTTTCTCGGACTTCCGGAAGTAGGTCGAGCTCTTCCCTTTGAAGTTGGGAGTTGGCTTCTTTGCTATAGTGGATCACTCTAGGCGACCTTTCTTCAATCTCTACTGGGATCATTGCCTCTATTCCATATGCTAGTCGGAAGGGTGATTCCTTTGTGGTTGAATGTAGCGTTGTCCGATATGCCCATAAAACCTATGGGAGCTCTTCGGCCTAGGCTCTCTTTGCATCCTGTAACCTCTGCTTCAGCCCAGCTAGTATGACTTTGTTGGTAGCTTCAGCTTGTCTATTGGCTTGGGAATGTTCAACAGAGGTGAATTGTTGTCTTATATTCAAGTCCGCTGCTAGCTTTCTGAAGCATGTGTCTGTGAACTGAGTACTATTGTCTGTGGTGATGGAGTATGGAACCCCAAACCTTGTAACGATGTTTCTATATAGGAATTTTCAACTTCTTTGAGCAGTGGCGTTAGCTAGGGGTTCTGCCTCAATCCACTTTGTGAAGTAGTCTATTCCCACTATGAGGAATTTGACTTGTCCCGATTCTTGAGGAAAAGGTTCGAGAAGATCAAGTCCCCATTTTGCGAACGGCCAAGGTGAGGTCACGCTGATGAGTTCCTCTGGTGGGACAATGTGGAAGTTGGCATGTTTCTAACATGATGAACATGTCTTTACAAATTCTACAGCTTCTTTTTGTAGGGTTGGCCAATAAAATCCTGCCCGAAGTACCTTTTTGGCGAGTGCCTGCGCTCCGAGGTGATTGCCACAAATGCCACTGTGTACTTCTTCTACGACGTCTTTTGTGTTGGAAGTCGGCATGTATTTTAATAGTGGTATTGAAATCCCTCTTTTGTATAGAGTATTATTTATGATGGTATAGTATTGTGCTTCCCGTTTTAACCTCTTTGCCTCTTTCTCATCTGTGGGGAGAGCTTCTGTTCTGAGGTAGTTAATTATGGGAGTCATCTATCCCTGATCGCAACCTGTTATGTCTAGGACTTTTTCTTTTTCTGAGATTGATGGATTATGTAGAATTTCTTGGATGAGGTGATGAGCGGATATTTATACGCTTTTTGGGGGTAATTTCATGTAGATTTTAGCACGTTTTAATTAGTTTTTAGTATAATATTATTAGTTTTTAGGCAAAAATCATATTTCTGGACTTTACTATGAGTTTGTGTGTTTTTCTGTGATTTCAGGTATTTTCTGGCTGAAATTGAAGGAGCTGAGCAAAAATCTGAGTTAGGCTGAAAAAGGACTGCTGATGCTGTTGGATCCTGACCACCCTGCACTCGGAATGGATTTTTTGGAGCTACAAGAGTCCAATTGACGCGCTCTCAATTGGGTTGGAAAGTAGACATCCAAGGCTTTCCAGCATTATATAATAGTTCATACTTTGCACGAAGATAGATGACGTAAACTGGCGTTCAACGCCAGTTAGCGCCCAAAACACGTCACAACCTGGTGTTCAACTCCAGAAACAGCCCAAGCACGTGAGAAGCTTTAGCCTCAGCCCCATCACACACCAAGTGGTCCCCATAAGTGGATTTCTGCACCAATTATCTTAGTTTACTCATATTCTGTAAACCTAGGTTACTAGTTTACTATTTAAACAACTTTTAGAGATTTACTTTGCATCTCATGATGTCTATAGAACTGGATTTTATATTCCTTGGCAGCATGAGTCTCTAAACTCCATTGTTGGGGTGAGGAGCTCTGCAGCGTCTCGATGAATTAATGCAATTATTTTGTTTTCCATTCAAACACGCTTGTTCTTATCTAAGATGTTCATTCGCGCTTAAACATGAAGAAGGTGATGATTCGTGACACTCATCACCTTCCTCAATCCATGAACGTGTGACTGACAACCACCTCCATTCTACATCAGATTGAATGAGAATCTCTTAGATTCCTTAATTAGAATCTTCGTGGTATAAGCTGGAATTGATGGCGGCATTCATGAGAATCCGGAAAGTCTAAACCTTGTCTGTGGTATTCCGAGTAGGATTCTGGGATTGGATGACTGTGACGAGCTTCAAACTCACGAGTGTTGGGCGTGATGACAAACGCAAAAGAATCAATGGATTCTATTCCGACATGATCGAGAACCAACAGCTGATTAGCCGTGCTGTGACAGAGCATTTGGACCGTTTTCACTGAGAGGATGGGAAGTAGCCATTGACAACGGTGACACCCTACATATAGCTTGCCATGGAAGGAGCCTTGCGTGTGGAAAAAGGATTTCAAGGAAGAGTTGAAATTCAGAGGACAAAGCATCTCCAAAAATTCCAACATATTCTCCATAATTAAAGTAACAATTATTTATTTCACGCTCTTTTATTTTTCTAATAATTCCTACTGATAATTTTAATTGATATCCTGACTAAGAATAATAAGATAAACATAGCTTGCTTCAAACTAATAATCTCCTTAAGATCGACCCTTACTCACGTAAGGTATTACTTGGACGACCCAGTGCACTTGCTGGTTAGTTGTGCGGATTGCAAAAGTGTGATTGCAATTTCGTGCACCAAGTTTTTGGTGCCGTTGCTGGGGAATGTTCGAGTTTGAACAACTAAAGGTTTATTTTATTTCTTAGATTAGGAATAGTTTATTTTTGTTGTTATAGAGTCATTAAATTCTGATAGGATAAATTCTTTTTAAAAAAATATTTCAAAAATATTATTTTTCTTTACCAATTTTAATCTTTTTCGTGAGTTTAGTGTCTTGTTCTAAGTTTTGTGTCAATTGCATATTTTATATTTTTCCTTTAAATTTTTGAATTTGTGTTTTTTTTTTGTTCTTCATTGATCTTTAAGTTGTTCTTGTTTATTTTTCTTGTTTGATCTTGAATTTTTCTTGTTCTGTGTCTTTTCTTGTTTTTCTTGTGCTAATCCAAAGCATTAGTCTTCCAAAAGAAATATACCTATTCAGAACAATTGTTACATTTTCTGCCCAATTGGCTAGTGCGTTGGTCTATGTTCTTGGTAATTGGGTATCTTTATTTCAAAACTTCTTTTAAAAATAATTTTTCTTGATTTAATCTTGTGCCAAACTTTAAGTTTGGTGTTTTATTGTTAATTTTTCTTCAATTTTCGAAAATTTAGTGAAGTTTTCTAAAAATTTCAAGTTTGGTGTTCCTTCTTTTGTACTTGTGTTCTTGTGAATCTTCAAGGTGTTCTTGAGTTTTTATTGTGTTTTGATCTTAAAATTTTTAAGTTTGGTGTTCCTTGGTGTTTTTCCTCCAAAATTTTTGAAAATAAGGAGCATTAGATCTAAAAATTTTAAGTCTTGTGTCTTCTGTGTGTTTTTCTCTTTCATCATAAAATTCAAAATTCAAAAAAATATCTTTTCTAACTAATTTTAAACAATAATTTCGAAATTTTTATATAAAAATTTCAAATTTCAATTTCAAAATTTTTTGAAAATCTTCACAAAATATTTTCAATTTTTTTATTTTATTCTATTTTTATTTATTCCATTTTTATTTTATTTTTATAAAATAAATAATATCAACATACATACCATCTCCTTTATTCCATCATGGAACTAAGTGGAAATGAACAGTCCAGGAGGACTCTGGGGTCATATGCTAACCCCACTACTGCTTCATATGGGAGTAGTATCTGTATACCCTCCATTGGAGTTAGTAGCTTTGAGTTGAATCCTCAGCTCATTATCATGGTACAGCAAAGCTGCTAGTATTCCGATCTTCCACAGGAAGAACCTACAGAGTTTCTGGCACAATTTTTGCAAATTGCTGACACAGTACATGATAAGGAAATAGATCAGGATGTCTACAGATTACTATTGTTTCCATTTGCTGTAAAAGATCAAGCTAAGAGGTGGTTAAATAACCAACCTAAGAACAGCATAAAAACATGGAAACAGCTGTCAGAAAAATTCCTGAATCATTATTTTCCTCCAAAACGGAAGACACAACTAAGGCTAAGCATCCAAGGCTTCAAACAAGGAGATAATGAATCCCTTTATGATACCTGGGAGAGATACAGAGAGATGCTCAGAAAATGCCCCTCTGAAATGTTTTCAGAGTGGGTGCAATTAGACATTTTCTACTATGGGCTTACAGAAAAAGCTCAGATTTCTCTAGACCACTCAGCTGGTGGATCTATACATATAAGAAAAATAATTGAAGAAGCCCAAGAGCTTATTGATACAGTTGCTAGAAATCAGCATATGTACCTAAGCAGTGAATCTTCCATGAAAGAAGAAGCTAAAACAATAACTGCTGAACTCAGTCCTGTGGATCAGGCTAATGAATTCAATCAGCAATTAGACTTTCTAACCCAGCAGCTAGCCGAATTGAAGGAAATACTACAGGAAACAAGAATGGCTAACAGGAATATGGAAGTATAGTTAAAGCAAACAGAAAGGCAACTGTCAAAATAAAAAAAAGCAGAAGAATGCCAAGCAGTTCAATTGAGAAGTGGGAAAACATTAAATACCTCACTTCAAAGCAGCAGGAAGCCAAGAAATGAACAAATGGCTACTCAAAATCCCTCTGAGGACAATCAGAGCCCAGAGAGGAATAAGGCTGGCGCTGAACGCCCAGACCATGCTCATTTCTGGCGTTCAACGCCAGAAACAAGCATGAATCTGGCGTTGAACGCCCAAGGGAAGCATAGTTCTTGCGTTCAGACGCCAGTAACAGATAAGGAGTTAGCGTCTAACGCCACTCCAGCTTCCACCCCTGGCATTCAAACGCCAGTGGGAGATCAGCCACATAAAAGTGCTGATAACAACCCTTCTAAAAAGGCTTCCCAACCCACTTCTACATGTAATAAACCTGCAGCAACTAAGGTTGAGGAATACAAAGCCAAAATGCCTTATCCTCAAAAACTCCGCCAAGCGGAACAGGATAAGCATTTTGCCCGCTTTGCAGACTATCTCAGGACTCTTGAAATAAAGATTTCGTTTGCAGAAGCACTTGAGCAAATACACTCTTATGCTAAGTTCATGAAAGAGATCTTAAGTCATAAGAAGGATTAGAGGGAGACCGAAAAAGTTTACCTCACTGAAGAATGCAATGCAGTCATTCTGAAAAGCTTACCTGAGAAGCTTAAAGACCCCGGGAGCTTTATGATACCATGCACATTAGAGGATAATTGTACCAAGCAAGCTCTATGTGATCTTGGGGCAAGTATCAACCTAATACCTGCATCTATTATCACAAAGCTCGGTTTGACTGAAGAAGTCAAACCAACCCGGATATGTCTTCAACTTGCTGATGGCTCCATTAAATACCCATCAGGTGTGATTGAAGACATGATTGTCAAGGTTGGGTCATTTGCCTTTCCTACTGACTTTGTGGTGTTGGAAATGGAGGAGCACAATAGTGCAACTCTCATTCTAGGAAGACATTTCCTAGCAACTAGCCGAACCCTCATTGACGTTCAAAAAGGAGAAGTAACCCTGAGAGTCAATGAGGAGGAGTTCAAGTTGAATGTTGTCAAAGCTATGCAACATCCAAAGACCCCAAATGACTGCATGAGTGTTGATATCATTGACTCTCTGGTGAGAGAGGTCAATATGGCTGAGAGTCTCGAATCAGAGTTAGAGGACATCTTTAAAGATGTTCAGCCTGATTTGGAGGAATCAGAGAGAATAATAGAACCTCTGAAAATCCCTCAGGAAGAGGAGAAACCTCCCAAACCCGAGCTCAAACCATTACCACCATCTCTGAAATATGCATTTCTGGGAGAAGGTGATACCTTTCCTGTGATCATAAGCTCCACCCTAGAGCCACAGGAAGAGGAAGCACTAATTCAAGTGCTAAGGACACACAAGACAGCTCTTGGGTGGTCCATCAGTGATCTTAAGGGCATTAGCCCAGCCAGATGCATGCACAAGATCCTATTGGAGGGTGATGCCAAGCCAGTGGTTCTACCACAAAGGCGGCTGAATCCAGCCATGAAGGAAGTGGTGCAGAAGGAGGTCACTAAATTACTAGAGGCTGGGATTATTTATCCTATTTTTGACAGCCCCTGGGTGAGCCCTGTCCAAGTCGTCCCTAAGAAAGGAGGCATGACAGTGGTTCACAATGAAGAAAATGAACTGGTTCCTACAAGAACAGTTACAGGGTGGCGTATGTGTATTGATTATAGAAGGCTCAATACAGCCACCAGAAAGGATCATTTTCCTTTACCATTCATAGACCAGATGCTAGAAAGACTAGTAGGTCATGAATACTACTGCTTCCTGGATGGATATTCAGGTTATAATCAAATTGCAGTAGATCCCCAGGATCAAGAGAAAACGGCATTCACATGTCCATCTGGAGTATTTGCATACAGAAGGATGCCATTTGGCTTGTGCAATGCACCTGCAACCTTTCAGAGGTGCATGCTCTCAATTTTCTCTGATATGGTGGAAAAATTTCTGGAAGTCTTCATGGATGACTTTTCAGTATTTGGAGACTCATTCAGCTCCTGCCTTGACCATTTAGCACTTGTTCTGAAGAGATGCCAAGAGACTAACCTGGTTTTAAACTGGAAAAAATGTCACTTTATGGTGACTGAAGGAATTGTCCTTGGGCACAAAATTTCGAACAAGGGAATAGAGGTGGATCAAGCTAAGGTAGAGGTAATTGAAAAATTACCACCACCTGCCAATGTTAAGGCAATCAGAAGCTTTCTGGGGCATGCAGGATTCTATAGGAGGTTTATCAAGGATTTTTCAAAAATCGCCAAACCTCTGAGTAACCTGCTAGCTGCTGACACACCATTTGTCTTTGATAAGGAGTGTCTGTAGGCATTTGAGACTCTGAAAGCTAAATTGGTCACAGCACCAATCATCTCTGCACCAAACTAGACATTGCCATTTGAACTAATGTGTGATGCCAGTGACCATGCCATTGGTGCAGTGTTGGGACAAAGGCATGACAAGCTTCTGCACGTCATTTACTATGCCAGTCATGTTCTAAATGACGCACAGAAGAACTACACAACCACAGAAAAAGAGCTACTTGCAGTGGTTTACGCCATTGACAAATTCAGATCCTATTTAGTAGGATCAAAAGTGATTGTGTACACTGATCATGCTGCTCTTAAATATCTACTCACAAAGCAGGATTCAAAACCCAGACTTATAAGATGGGTGTTGCTTCTGCAAGAGTTTGATATAGAAATAAGAGACAGAAAAGGGACAGAGAATCAGGTAGCAGATTACCTGTCCCGAATAGAACCAGTAGAAGGGGCGTCCCTCCCTCTTACTGAGATCTCTGAAAACTTTCCGAATGAGCAACTCTTTGTCATCCAGGAAGTGCCATGGTTTGTAGACATTGCAAACTACAAGGCAGTGAGATTCATACCCAAAGAATACAGTAGGCAGCAATCAAAGAAGCTGATCACGGATGCAAAGTATTATCTTTGGGATGAGCCGTATCTCTTTAAAAGATGTGCATACGGAGTAATTCGTAGATGTGTGCCTAAAGAAGATGCGCAGAAGATCCTATGGCACTGCCATGGATCCCAGTATGGAGGTCATTTTGGAAGTGAGCGAACAGCCACAAGAGTCCTCCAATGTGGTTTCTACTAGCCTACTCTCTTTAAAGATTCCCGAGCGTTTGTGCTTAATTGTGATAGTTGCCAAAGATCTGGCAATCTGCCTCACAGTTATGCCATGCCTCAACAAGGGATCTTGGAGATTGAGTTGTTTGATGTATAGGGCATTGACTTCATGGGACCTTTCCCACCATCATACTCAAACACTTATATTCTGGTGGCAGTGGATTATGTATCCAAATGGGTAGAAGCTATTGCAACACCTACTAATGACACTAAAACAGTGTTAAAATTCCTCCAGAAACACATCTTCAGTAGATTTGGTACCCCTAGAGTATTAATCAGTGATGGGGGCACTCATTTCTGCAATAAACAACTTTACTCTGCTTTGGTTCGTTATGGAGTTAGCCATAGGGTAGCCACTCCATATCATCCACAGAAAAATGGGCAAGCTGAAGTCTCTAACAAAGAACTTAAAAGAATCCTGGAACGGACTGTAATTAACCGTAGAAGGGATTGGGCAAGAAGCTTAGATGATGCTCTGTAGGCATACAGAACAGCATTCAAGACCCCTATAGGGACCTCTCCATACCAGCTTGTGTATGGAAAGGCATGTCACTTGCTAGTAGAACTGGAACATAAGACATACTGGGCAACCAGATTCCTGAACCTTGATGCCAAGTTAGCTAGAGAAAAACGATTGCTTCAGTTAAATGAGCTAGAGGAATTTAGACTCAATGCTTTCGAGAATGCAAAAATTTATAAAGAGAAAGCAAAAAGATGGCATGATAAGAAATTGTCATCTAGAGTCTTTGAGCCAGGGCAAAAAGTTCTGCTATTTAATTCTAGGCTCAAATTATTCCCCGGGAAGTTAAAATCCCGGTGGAGAGGTCCATATGTAATTACAAGTGTATCACCATATGGATACGTAGAGCTTCAGGATAATGACACTAACAAAAAGTTCATTGTTAATGGACAGAGAGTTAAACATTATCTTGAAAGCAATTTTGAGCAAGAATGCTCAAAACTGAGACTTAATTAAAGCTCAGTAATAGTCCAGCTAACGACATTAAAGAAGCACTTGCTGGGAGGCAACCCAGCCAATCACAAAATTTAATTTTATTCGTTTTGATTAATTAATTGATTTTTACAGGTATATGTCAAAGTATCTTCAAGGTAAAATAGCAATTGATTGGATTCACAGAGTTACAAGGGAATTTGGAAGCTCACTAGCGTGAGAAAGCCAGTAAGAAACATTTTGGGTGTTGAACGCCCAAAAGAAGCACCCACTGGGCGTTCAACGCGAGTAAGGGTAGCCATCTGGGCGTTAAACGCCAGAAAGGAGCATCTTCTCGGCGTTGAACGCCAGAAAGAAGCACCTTCTGGGCGTTTAACACCAGAACTACAGCATCCTGGGCGTTTAGAAAAACGTCCAGTGACAAAGGACTTCCTGGCGTTCAACGCCAGAAAGAAGCAACAGCTGGGCGTTGAACGCCTAGGAGAAGCAGCAATTGGGCATTAAACGCCCAAAACAAGCAGCATTTGGGCGTTTAACGCCAGAATGGTGGGGAGGAGGTAAAATTCGTTTTTCTTCACAAATTTTCTAATTTTTATGTTTCAATTAATAATTTCTTGCATAAACATGTTTTAAAATATCATCCTTCAATTCCAAAAATTTTAATCCTAATTTCTAAAAACACTAATTTCAAAAATGTCAAATGTATCTTAATTCATAAACACAAATCTTTTTCCAATCCAAATCTTTTTCAAATCTTTTTCAACTCATCATATCTTTTGGATTTCGAAATTGCCTCTCCCTCTATTCCTCTCCTTTCCTTTCTTTTGCTTGAGGACAAGCAAACCTCTATGTTTGGTGTGATTTGCCATGATCACTGAGCTAAAACTCATTAAGATCATGGTACCTAAGGGAACAGGAAGAGCAAAGATGTGAACTGAAGGAACTGAAGCGTCAGAAATTAATTCTTGAAGGACCAAGCATCCCACAGACTAGAGGAACATCCACTTCCCAAAATACAGGTTGTTAAGTTCTAATTCTAGCTTTAACTCTGTGATAGTATTATTATAGGATTTTACCTTAGAAGTTATATAGGAGTAGTAGTAATTAGCATATCTATTTTGATTTTATTTTCAATTAAGTTATAATTTATTTTTCTCATCATCATCAAACATGAATAAAATAGTAGATTTTTAGAATAAAGAGGCAATAATTTTTTCGAGTTCTTAATAAGAAAAATTCTAATTATTTATATGTGGTGGCAATACTTTTTGTCTTCTGAATGAATGTGCTTAAGAGCTCTGGACACCTCTAACTGGGGATCTTGTTGTTTATGAATGTTAAAATTGTTGGCTCTTGAAAGAATGATGAAAAAGAGAAATGTTATTGATGATCTGAAAAATCATGAATTTGATTCTTGAAGCAAGAAAAAGCAGTGAAAAAAAAAACTTTTACAAGAAATCATTGGATCAAGAAAAAGAAAAAGCCAATAGCCCTTAAAACCAAAAGGCAAAGGTCAAAAGGATCCAAGGCTTTGAGCATCAGTGGATAGGATGGCCCAAGGAAGTAATTTCAGGCCTAAGCGGCTAAATCAAGCTGTCCCTAACCATGTGCTTGTGGCATGCAGGTCCAAGTGAAAAGCTTGAGACTGAGGGGTTAAAGTCGTGATCCAAAGCAAAAAGAGTGTGCTTAAGAGCTCTGGACACCTCTAACTGGGGACTTTAGCAAAGCTGAGTCACAATCTGAAAAGGTTCACCCAGTCATGTGTCTGTGGCATTATGTATCCGGTGGTAATACTGGAAAACAAAGTGCTTAGGGCCACGGCCAAGACTCATAAAGTAACTGTGTTCAAGAATCAACATACTACACTAGGAGAATCAATAATACTATCTGAATTCTGAGTTCCTATGGATGCCAATCATTCTAAATTTCAAAGGATAAAGGGAGATGCCAAAATTGTTCAGAAACAAAAAGCTACTAGCCCCGCTCATCTAAATTAGAATCTGAGCTTCACTTAAAACTCGGAGATTTTATTACTCCTTAAATTCTTTTTATCCTATTTTTTTTCATCTAGTTGCTTGGGGACAAGCAACAGTTTAAGTTTGGTGTTGTGATGAGCGGATATTTTATACGCTTTTTGGGGGTAATTTCATGTAGATTTTAGCATGTTTTAATTAGTTTTTAGTATAATATTATTAGTTTTTAGGCAAAAATCATATTTCTGGACTTTACTATGAGTTTGTGTGTTTTTCTGCGATTTCAGGTATTTTCTGGCTGAAATTGAAGGAGCTGAGCAAAAATCTGAGTTAGGCTGAAAAAGGACTGCTGATGCTGTTGGATCCTGACCTCCCTGCACTCGAAATGGATTTTTTGGAGCTACAGGAGTCCAATTAACGCGCTCTCAATTGGGTTGGAAAATAGACATCCAGGGCTTTCCAGCAATATATAATAGTCCATATTTTGCACGAATATAGACGATGTAAACTGGCGTTCAACGCCAGTTTCATGCTGCTGTCTGGCGTCCAGCACCAGAAACAGGTTACAAGTTGGAGTTCAGCGCCCAAAACACGTCACAACCTGGCGTTCAACTCCAGAAACAGCCCAAACACGTGAGAAGCTTTAGTCTCAGCCCCAGCACACACCAAGTGGGCCCCAGAAGTGGATTTCTGCACCAATTATCTTAGTTTACTCATATTCTGTAAACCTAGGTTACTAGTTTACTATTTAAACAACTTTTAGAGATTTACTTTGCATCTCATGACGTCTATAGAACTGGATTTTATATTCCTTGGCAGCATGAGTCTCTAAACTCCATTGTTAGGGGTGAGGAGCTCTGCAGCGTCTCGATGAATTAATGCAATTATTTTTTGTTTTCCATTCAAACACGCTTGTTCTTATCTAAGATGTTCATTCGCGCTTAAACATGAAGAAGGTGATGATCCGTGACACTCATCACTTTCCTCAATCTATGAACGTGTGCCTGACAACCACCTCCGTTCTACATCAGATTGAATGAGTATCTCTTAGATTCCTTAATCAGAATCTTCGTGGTATAAGCTGGAATTGATGGCGGCATTCATGAGAATCCGGAAAGTCTAAACCTTGTCTGTGGTATTCCGAGTAGGATTCTGGGATTGGATGACTGTGACGAGCTTCAAACTCGTGAGTGTTGGGCGTGATGACAAACGCAAAAGAATCAATGGATTCTATTCCGACATGATCGAGAACCAACAGCTGATTAGCCGTGCTGTGACAGAGCATTTGGACCGTTTTCACTGAGAGGATGGGAAGTAGCCATTGACAACGGTGACACCCTACATATAGCTTGCCATGGAAGGAGCCTTGCGTGTGGAAAAAGGATTTCAAGGAAGAGTTGAAATTCAGAGGACAAAGCATCTCCAAAAACTCCAACATATTCTCCATAATTAAAGTAACAATTATTTATTTCACGCTCTTTTATTTTTCTAATAATTCCTACTGATAATTTTAATTGATATCCTGACTAAGAATAATAAGATAAACATAGCTTGCTTCAAACCAATAATCTCCGTGGGATCGACCCTTACCCACGTAAGGTATTACTTGGACGACCCAGTGCACTTGCTGGTTAGTTGTGCGGATTGCAAAAGTGTGATTGCAATTTCGTGCAGCATGAGGCTTCTATTGTTGCCCCCTTGTTTGGTGCTGGCTAGTTTTGAGAGTGCATCGGCCTTGGCATTCTGTTCTCGGGGTATGTGACAAATCTCATATTCTCTGAATTGTCCAAGCTGTTCCTTGGTTTTGTCCAAGTACTTTTTCATAGTGGGATCTTTGGCTTGGTAGCTTCCTGCTATTTATGAGGTAACTACCTGTGAGTCGCTGAAGATGATAAGTTTTTGAGCTCCAACCTCCCTAGCCAACTTCAAACCAGCTAGTAGTGCCTCATATTCCGCTTGATTGTTTGAGGCAGGGAACCCGAATTTCAGGGAGAGTTTGATTTAGGTTCCCTGGTCACTTTCAATTATTACACCCGCGCCACTTCCCATTTTATTTGAGGAACCATCCACATAGAGATTCTATTCTGTGGGGATTTTCGGTGAGTCCGTGAATTCCACAATGAAGTTGGCCAGATATTGAGACTTGATGGCCGTCAGAGCTTCATATTGAAGATCGAATTCGGACAACTCGACTGCCCATTGCAAGATTCTGCCTGCAAAGTCTATTTTCTGTAAATCCCTTTTATGGGCTGGTTGGTCCGAACTCTAATGGTGTGAGCCTGGAAGTATGGGCGAAGTCGTCGTGATGTTAGTATGAGAGCGTAAGCGAACTTTTCTATTTTCTGGTAGTTCAGCTCAGATCCTTGTAATGCTTTGCTGATAAAGTATATGTGTTGTTGCCCGCTGTTGTCTTCTCAGACCAGTGTTGAGGCTATTGCCTGATTTCCTACCGCGAGATACAATATGAGTGGTTCTCCTTCCCGTGGCCGAGTTAGTATAGGTGGCTATCCCCGGAATCTTTTGAAGTCTTGAAAGGCTTACTCACATTCTGATGTCCATTCAAACTCTTTTCCCTTCCTTAGAGTGGCGTAGAAAGGGAGAGATCTTTTTGCTGATCCGGCCAGGAATCTGGACAAGGCTGCCAACCTCCTGTTGAGTTGTTGTACCTCTTTGACACAAGTCGGACTTTTCATGTCGAGTATGGCCCTGCACTTATCCGGGTTTGCTTCAATTCCTCTCTGTGTGATCATAAAACCCAAGAATTTACCAGCTTCTACTGCGAAGGTGCATTTTGCATGCCGTGTCATCTTATAGTGTTGAATACTTGTGTCAGGTCAGATAGTAACATCTCTTCATTTTGCGTCTTTCCTAGCATGTCGTCCACATAGACTTCAATGACCTTTCCGATGTGATTCGAAAAAACCTTGTTCATTAATCTTTGGTAAGTGGCTCCTGCGTTTTTAAGACCGAAGGGCATAACAATGTAGCAGTAATTTGCCTTTGGGGTTAAGAATGAGGTTTTTTCTTGGTCGGGTGGGTTCATTGGGATTGGGTTATATCCCGAGTATGCATCCATGAAGGAGAGGTATTTATATCCGAAGGAGGCATCTACCAGTGCGTCGATGCTTGGGAGTGGATAAGGATCTTTTGGGCAGGCTTTGTTGAGATCGATATAGTCAGTACACATTCTCCACTTCCCGTTTGACTTTTATACCAATACGACATTAGCAAGCCATAGCGGGTATTTGACTTCTCTTATGAAACCTGCCTCCAGTAGAGCTCGTAGTTGTTCTTCCACAACTTGAGAGCGTTCTGATCCTAGCTTTCTACGCCTTTGTTGTACCGGTCGAGATCTTGGGTAGACTGCTAGCTTGTGGCACATTAGTCTGGGATCTATGCCTGGCATGTCTGTGGCCTTCCACGCAAAGAGGTCGGCGTTGTCTCGTAGAAATTGTATGAGTGATTCTTTTATGTTTCCTTTTAGGAGTGTGCCAATATTGGTCGTTTGGTCCGGGGTATCCCCCATTTGGATTTTCTCTATTTCACCTTCAGGTTGTGGGCGGAGCTCTTCCCGCCTCTGAACTCGACCGAGCTCAATTGTGTGGAATTCTTCTCCTCTGCCTCTGAGGTTTAGACTTTCGTTGCAACAACAGCGCGCCGTCTTCTGATCTACTTTTATCGTAGCTATTACTCCTGCAGTTGGGAACTTCATGCATAGATGCGGAGTCAAGACTATTGCACCGAGCTGATTTAACGTTGTCTGACCTATTAGGGCATTGTAGGCTGAGCTTACGTCGACTATGATGTAATCTATTTTGAGTGTTCTTGACTGACTTCCTTTTCCAAAAGTTGTGTGGAGCGAGATGTATCCCATTGGTTGAACTGGGGTATCTCCTAGCCCGAACAGGCTATCCGGATATGCTCTGAGTTCTTTTTCTTCCAAGCCGAGTTTGTCGTAAGCAGTTTTGAATAAGATGTCGGCGGAGCTCCCCTGGTCTATCAACGTGCGGTGAAGATTTGCGTTTGCCAGTATAATAGTGATGACCATGGCATCGTCATGCCCTGATGCGATGTCGGATGCGTCTTCCTTGGTAAAAGTGATCGCCGGGATGTCAGGTGCTTCTTCCTTTCCTGCAACGTGATATACGTCTTTGAGGTGTCTTTTGTGAGATGATTTGGAGATTTCTCCCCCGGCAAATCTGCCGTGTATCATGTGGACATGTCTTTCTAGCGTTCGAGATGATTGCGCGGTGGTGCACGAAATTGTGATCTCTAACAATGGCATTGGTGCACGAAATTGTGAACAATACTTTTTCACAACTCTCATAATCCCCGGACATGAACCCCAAAAACTTTGGTGTTCAATACCATGGCATTACACAACTTCGCACAACTAACCAGCAAGTGCACTGGGTCGTCCAAGTAATAAACCTTACGCGAGTAAGGGTCGATCCCACGGAGATTGTTAGTATTGAAGCAAGCTATGGTCATCTTGTAAATCTTAGTCAGGCAAACTCAAATGGTAATGGTGATGAACGAAAATAACAAAAAGGTAAAGATAGAGATACTTATGTAATTCATTGGTAGGAACTTCAGATAAGCGCATGAAGATGCCTTCCCTTCCGTCTCTCTGCTTTCCTACTGTCTTCATCCAATCCTTCTTATTCCTTTCCATGGCAAGCTTGTGTAGGGTTTCACCGTTGTCAATGGCTACCTCCCATCCTCTCAGTGAAAACGATTGCATATGCTCTGTCACAGCACGCGGAATTCAGCTGTCGGTTCTCGGTCAGGCCAGAATAGAATCCATCGATTCTTTTGCGTCTGTCACTAGGGAGTTCAGTAATTTTCTTGCTCAGCTGACCCACTTGTCCTTCCAAATTTCTGATGGAGGACCTTGTTTCAGTCATGAAACTTTGAGTGGTTTTGATTAGATCAGAGACCATGGTTGCTAAGTCAGAGGTATTCTGCTTAGAGCTCTCTGTCTGTTGCTGAGAAGATGATGGAAAAGGCTTGCTATTGCTAAACCTGTTTCTTCCACCATTATTGTTATTGAAACCTTGTTGAGGTCTCTGTTGATCCTTCCATGAAAGATTGTAGGTGGTTCCATAGGGTTCTCCCATGTAATTCACCTCTTCCATTGAAGGGTTCTCAGGATCATAAGCTTCTTCCTCAGATGAAGCTTCCTTAGTACTGCTTGGTGCGTTTTGCATTCCAGACAGACTTTGAGAAATCATATTGACTTGTTGAGTCAATATTTTGTTCTGAGCCAGTATGGCATTCAGAGTGTCAATCTCAAGAACTCCTTTCTTCTGACTAGTCCCATTGTTCACAGGATTTCTTTCAGAAGTGTACATGAATTGGTTATTTGCAACAATTTCAATCAGTTCTTGAGCCTCAGTATGCGTCTTCTTCAGATGAAGAGATCCTCCTGCAGAGCTATCCAAAGACATCTTGGACAGTTCAGAGAGACCATCATAGAAAATACCTATGATGCTCCATTCAGAAAGCATATCAGAGGGACATTTTCTGATTAATTGTTTGTATCTTTCCCAAGCTTCATAGAGGGATTCTCCTTCCTTCTGTCTGAAGGTTTGGACTTCCACTCTAAGCTTACTCAATTTTTGAGGTGGAAAGAACTTTGCCAAGAAGGCATTGACTAGCTTTTCCCAAGAGTCCAGGCTTTCTTTAGGTTGAGAGTCCAACCATGTTCTAGCTCTGTCTCTTACAGCAAAAGGGAATAGCATAAGTCTGTAGACCTCAGGGTCAACCCCATTAGTCTTGACTGTGTCACAGATTTGCAAGAATTCAGCTAAAGACTGATGAGGATCTTCCAATGGAAGTCCATGGAACTTGCAATTCTGTTGCATTAGAGAAACTAATTGAGGCTTAAGCTCAAAGTTGTTTGCTCTAATGGCAGGGATAGAGATGCTTCTCCCATAGAAGTCGGGAGTAGGTGCAGTAAAGTCACCCAGCACCTTCCTTGCATTGTTGGCATTGTTGTTTTCGGCTGCCATGTGGTCTTCTTCTTTGAAGAAGTCGGTCAGGTCCTCTAAAGAGAGTTGTGCTTTTGCTTCTCTTAGCTTTCTCTTTAAGGTCCTTTCAGGTTCAGGGTCTGCCTCAACAAGAATGCTTTTGTCTTTGCTCCTGCTCATAAGAAAGAGAAGGGAACAAGAAAATGTGGAATCCTCTATGTCCCAG
Organism: Arachis hypogaea; assembly: GCF_003086295.3. Classification (NCBI taxonomy): domain Eukaryota; kingdom Viridiplantae; phylum Streptophyta; class Magnoliopsida; order Fabales; family Fabaceae; genus Arachis; species Arachis hypogaea. The sequence continues at coordinate 59,227,057 of NC_092039.1, forward strand.
TATAGAGATTCCTTGAAGTGTCAGAGGAAAAGAAGAGTAGAAGACAGAAGTAGAAAATTCGAACTTATCAAAGGAGATGGAGTTCGAATTTTGCATTAAGGGATAGTGTTAGTCCATAAATAGAAGGATGTGAGAAGGAGGGAAGTGATTTTCGAAAATTAAGTAGAAAATTTGAAAACATTTTTTTTGAAAAACATTACTTAATTTTCGAAAATGAAAATGGAAAAGAAATCAAGTGATTTTTGAAAAAGATTTTGAAATCAGAAATCAAAAAGATTTGATTGAAAACTATTTTGAAAAAGATGTGGTTAAGAAGATATGATTAGTTTTAAAAAGATGTGATTGAGAAAATATGATTTGAAAAACATTTTAAAAAAAGATTTGATTTGAAAATTAAAAACTTGACTAATCAAGAAAAGATATGATTCAAACATTAAACCTTTCTCAACAGAAAAGGTAACATACTTGAAATGTTGAATCAAATCATTAATTGATAGTAAGCATCTTTAAAAATGGAAAGAAATTGGTTTTGAAAAAGATTTGATTGAAAAATTGATTTGAAAAAGATTTGATTTTGAAAATATTTTGAAAACTTAGAAAAAATTTGATTTGAAAACAAAATCTTCCCTTCTAGCCATCCTGGCATTAAACGCCCAGAATGGTGCACATTCTGGCGTTTAACGCCCAAAACACTACCTTTTTGGGCGTTAAACGCCCAACCAGGTACCCTGGCTGGCGTTTAAACGCCAGTCTGTCCTTCTTCACTGGGCGTTTTGAACGCCCAGCTTTTTCTGTGCAATTCCTCTGCTGTATGTTCTGAATCTTCAATTCTCTTTATTATTGACTTGAAAAGACACAAATTAAAAATATTTTTGGATTTTTAATAATAAGGAAAAATCAAAATGCAACAAGAATCAAATAACAATGCATGCAAAACACCAAACTTAGCAGTTTGTATACTACTGGCACTAACAAAATGAAAATGCATATGAGACACTCAAAACACTCAAGTCAATAGAATTCAAAGATCAGAGCACGAAGATCATCAAGAATTACTTGAAAATCCTTAAGACACATGAATGAATGCATGCAATTGACACCAAACTTAAGATGAGACACTAGACTCAAACAAGAAATTTTTGGATTTTATGATTTTTTAAATTTTTTTGTGTTTTTCGAAAAGTACGTGGAAAAAGATATCAAAATTCTTAATGAGAATTCCAGGAATCAGTGCAATGCTAGTCTAAGACTCCGGTCCAGGAATTAGACATGGCTTCACAGCCAGCCAAGCTTTCAAAGAAAGCTTTGGTCCAAAACACTAGACATGGCCAAAGGCCAGCCAAGCCTTAGCAGATCACTGCTCCAAAAGCAAGATTTATAAAAATCAACAAGCTCTTGTGATGATAAGTTGAAACCTCGGTCCAATGAGATTAGACATGGCTTCTCAGCCAGCCAGACTTCAACAAATCATCATGAAACTCTAGAATTCATCTTCAAGAATTTCGAAAAAAAAAATAAATAAATACCTAATCTAAGCAACAAGATGAACCGTCAGTTGTCCAAACTAGAACAATCCCTGGCAATAACGCCAAAAAACTTGGTGTTGTTGCCGGATCTTGGCACTGATGTTACCAAAAGCTTGCTCAAAACTTGAACAATCCCCGGCAACGGCGCCAAAAACTTGGTGCGCGAAATTGTGAAAAATACTTTTTCACAACTCTCATAATCCCCGGACATGAACCCCAAAAACTTTGGTGTTCAATACCATGGCATTACACAACTTCGCACAACTAACCAGCAAGTGCACTGGGTCGTCCAAGTAATAAACCTTACGCGAGTAAGGGTCGATCCCACGGAGATTGTTAGTATTGAAGCAAGCTATGGTCATCTTGTAAATCTTAGTCAGGCAAACTCAAATGGTAATGGTGATGAACGAAAATAACAAAAAGGTAAAGATAGAGATACTTATGTAATTCATTGGTAGGAACTTCAGATAAGCGCATGAAGATGCCTTCCCTTCCGTCTCTCTGCTTTCCTACTGTCTTCATCCAATCCTTCTTATTCCTTTCCATGGCAAGCTTGTGTAGGGTTTCACCGTTGTCAATGGCTACCTCCCATCCTCTCAGTGAAAACGATTGCATATGCTCTGTCACAGCACGCGGAATTCAGCTGTCGGTTCTCGGTCAGGCCGGAATAGAATCCATCGATTCTTTTGCGTCTGTCACTAACGCCCCGCCTGCTAGGAGTTTGAAGCACGTCACAGCCATTCAGTCATTGAATCCTACTCAGAATACCACAGACAAGGTTAGACCTTCCGGATTCTCTTGAATGCCGCCATCAGTTCTTGCCTATACCACGAAGACTCTGATCTCACGAAATGGTTGGCTCGTTTGTCAGGCGAGCACTCGGTTGTCAGGCGATCAACCATGCATCGTGCAATCAAGAATCCAAGAGATATTCACCCAATCGAAGGTAGAACGGAGGTGGTTGTCAGTCACACGTTCATAGGTGAGAATGATGATGAGTGTCACGGATCATCACATTCATCAAGTTGAAGAACAAGTGATATCTTAGAACAAGAACAAGTGGAATTGAATGGAAGAACAATAGTAATTGCATTAATACTCGAGGTACAGCAGAGCTCCACACCTTAATCTATGGTGTGTAGAAACTCCACCGTTGAAAATACATAAGAACAAGGTCTAGGCATGGCCGTGAGGCCAGCCTCCCAGTGATCTAAGAACTAGATGTCCAAAGATAGATCAAAGGATCTAAAATAATCCAAAGATCTTTTTTTTTTATACAATAGTAAAAGGTCCTACTTATAGAAAACTAGTAGCCTAGGGTGTACAGAGATGAGTAAAAGACATAAAAATCCACTTCCGGGCCCACTTGGTGTGTGCTTGGGCTGAGCAATGAAGCATTTTCGTGTAGAGACTCTTCTTGGAGTTAAACGCCAGCTTTAGTGCCAGTTTGGGCGTTTAACTCCCATTTGGGTGCCAGTTCCGGCGTTTAACGCTGGAAATCTTGAAGGTTATTTTGAACGCCGGTTTGGGCCATCAAATCTTGGGCAAAGTATGGACTATCATATATTGCTGGAAAGCCCAGGATGTCTACTTTCCAACGCCGTTGAGAGCGCTCCAATTGGGCTTCTGTAGCTCTAGAAAATCCACTTTGAGTGCAGGGAGGTCAGAATCCAACAACATCTGTAGTCCTTTTTAGTCTCTGAATCAGATTTTTGCTCAGGTCCCTCAATTTCAGCCAGAAAATACCTGAAATCACAGAAAAACACACAAACTCATAGTAAAGTCCAGAAAAGTGAATTTTAACTAAAAACTAATAAAAATATACTAAAAACTAACTAGATCATACTAAAAACATACTAAAAATAATGCCAAAAAGCATACAAATTATCCGCTCATCAGGCATTCAACTTGGTATGCGCATCTACTAACTCAACACATTCTTCACAACTCCGCACAACTAACCAGCAAGTGCACTGGGTCATCCAAGTAATAACCTTACGTGAGTAAGGGTCGATCCCATGGAGATTGTTGGTATAAAGCAAGCTATGGTCATCTTGTAAATCTCAGTTAGGCGGATAATAAATGGTTTTGGAATTTTTGAATAATAATAATAAATAAACAGAAAATAAAGATAGAAATACTTATGTAACTCATTGGTGAGGATTTTAAATAAGTGTATGGAGATGCTTTGTCCCTGTTGGATCTTTGCAACATACTGCTCTCTTACTTTCAATCCTTCTTACTCCTTTCCATGGCAAGCTGTATTTAGGGCATCACCGTTGTCAATGGCTATATCCCATCTTCTCAGTGAAAAAGGTCCAAATGCTCTTGTCACAGCACGGCTAATCATCTGTCAGTTCTCGATCATGTCGGAATAAAATCCATTGATTCTTTTGTGTTTGTCATCACGCCTAACAATCGCGAGTTTGAAGCTCGTCACAGTCATTCAATCCCTGAATCCTACTCGGAATACCACAGACAAGGTTTAGACTTTCCGGATTCTCATGAATGCCGATATCAATTCTAGCTTATTCCACGAAGATTCTGATTAAGGAATCCAAGAGATATGTGTTCGGTCTAAGGTAGAACGGAAGTGGTTGTTAGTCACGCGTTCATAGGTGAGAATGATGATGAGTGTCACAGATCATCACATTCATCATGGTGAAGTGCAACAAATATCTTAGAACAGGAATAAACTGAATTGAATAGAAAATAGTAGTAATTGCATTAAAACTCGAGGTATAGCAGAGCTCCACACCCTTAATCTATGGTGTGCAGAAATTGCACCGTTGAAAATACATAAGTGATAGTGGTCCAGGCATGGCCGAATTGCCAGCCCCCAAAATATGATATGAAATTCGGAATTAGGGATAAGGACCAAAGATGTGGTCAAAAAGAGACATCTAAAACAATAATAAAAAGTTCTATTTATACTAAACTAGCTACTAGGGTTTACAAAAATAAGTAATTGATGCAGAAATCCACTTTCAGGACCCACTTGGTGTGTGCTTGGGCTGAGCTTGAGCTTTACACGTGCAGAGGCTTCTTTTGGAGTTAAACGCCAAGTTGTAACGTGTTTTTGGCGTTTAACTCTGTTTTATGACATGTTTCTGGCATTTGACCCCAGAATGCAGCATGGAACTAGCATTGAGCGCCAATTTGCGTCGTCTAATCTCGAATAAAGTATGGACTATTATATATTGCTGGAAAGCTCTAGATGTCTACTTTCCAGAAAATCCATTTTGAGTGTAGGAAGGTTAGAATCCAACAGCATCAGCAGTCCTTTGTCAGCCTTCTACCAGAGTTTTACTCAGGTTCCTCAATTTCAGCCAGAAAATACCTGAAATCACAGAAAAGCACACAAACTCATAGTAAAGTCCAGAAATGTGAATTTAGCATAAAAACTAATGAAAACATCCCTAAAAGTAGCTAGATCCTTCTAAAAACTACCTAAAAATAATGCCAAAAAGCGTATAAATTATCCGCTCATCTCAACACCAAACTTAAATTGTTGCTTGTCCCCAAGAAACTGAAAATCAAATAGGATAAAAAGAAGAGAATATACTATAAATCCCAAAATATCAATGAATATTAGTTCTAATTAGATGAGCGGGACTTGTAGCTTTTTGCTTCTGAACAATTTTGGCATCTCACTTTATCATTTGAAGTTTAGGATGATTGGCATCTATAGGAACTCAGAGTTCAGATAGTGTTGTTGATTCTCTTAGTTAAGTATTGTTCATTCTTGAACACAGCTACTTTTATGAGTCTTGGTCGTGGCCCTAAGCACTTTGTTTTCCAGTATTACCACCGGAAACATAAATGCCACAGACACATAACCGGGTGAACCTTTTTAGATTGTGACTCAGCTTTGCTAAAGTCCCTAGTTAGAGGTGTCCAGAGCTCTTAAGCACACTCTTTTGCTTTGGATCACGACTTTAACCACTCATTCTCAAGCTTTTCACTTGGACCTGTATGCCACAAGCACATGGTTAGGGACAGCTTGATTTAGCCGCTTAGGCATGTATTTATTTCCTTGGGCCCTCCTATCTATTGATGCTCAAAGCCTTGGATCCTTTTTACCATTGCCTTTTAGTTTTAAGGGCTATTGGCTTTTTCTGCTTGCTTTTTCTTTTTCTTTCTCTTTTTTTTCGCAAGCTTTGTTCTTCACTGCTTTTTCTTGCTTCAAGAATCAATTTTATGATTTTTCAGATCATCAATAACATTTCTCTTGTTCATCATTCTTTTAAGAGCCAACTATTTTAACATTCATAAACAACAAGCTCAAAAATATGCACTGTTCAAGCATTCATTCAGAAAACAAAAAGTATTATCACCACATCAATATAATTAAACTAATTTCAAGGATGAATTCGAAATTCATGTACTTCTTGTTCTTTTAAATTGGAAACATTTTTCATTTAAGAGAGGTGAAGGATTTATGGAATTATTCATAGACTTAAGACATAGTTACTAAATACTAATGATCATGTAGGAAGGACACAAACATAGATAAACATTAAGCATAAAAACCGAAAAACAAAGAAATAATAATAAGGAATGAGTCCACCTTAGTGATGGTGGCGCCTTCTTCTTGAAGGACCAATGATGTCCTTGAGCTCTTCTATGTCTCTTTCTTGCCTTTGTTGCTCCTCCCTCATTGCTCTTTAATCTTCTCTAATTTCATGGAGAATGATGGAGTGCTCTTGATGTTCCACCCTTAATTGATCCATATTGTAACTCAAGTCTTCTAGAAAAGTGTTGAGTTGTTCCCAATAGTTATTGGGAGGAAAGTGCATCGCTTGAGTCATCTCCGGGATTCCTTGGTGATGAGCTTCCTCATGCGTCTCTTGGGATCCATGAGTAGGCTCTCTTGTTTGCTCCATCCTCTTCTTAGTAATGGGATTGTCCTCTTCAATGAGGATGTCTCCTTCTATGATAACTCCAGCTGAGTAGCATAGATGGCAAATGAGATGAGGAAAAGCTAGCCTTGCTAAGGTAGAGGGCTTTTCGGCTATTTTGTAGAATTCAAGAGAGATGACCTCATGAACTTCTAATTCCTCTCCAATCATGATGCTATGGATCATGATGACCTGATCCACAGTAAATTCGGATTGGTTGCTAGTGGGGATGATGGAGTGTTGGATGAACTCCAACCATCCTCTAGCCATAGGCTTTAAGTCTAGTCTTCTTAATTGAACCGGCTTGCCTTTTGAGTCTCTTTTTCATTGAGCTCCTTCCACACATATGTCCATAAGGACTTGGTCTAACCTTTGATCAAAGTTGACCCTTCTAGTGTAGGGGCATGCATCTCTTTGCATCATGGACAAGTTGAACGCCAATATTACATTTTCCAGACTGAAATCTAAGCATTTCCCCCGAACCATTGTAAGATAATTATTTGAGTTTGGGTTCATACTTTGATCATGGTTCCTATTGATCCATGCATTGGCATAGAACTCTTGAACCATTAGGATTCCGACTTGTTGAATGGGGTTGGTCAGAACTTCCCAACCTCTTCTTTGGATCTCATGTCGGATCTCTGGATACTCATTTTTCTTGAGTTTGAAAGGGACACGGGGATCACCTTCTTCTTGGCCACAACTTCATAGAAGTGGTCTTGATGGGCTTTGGGGATGAATCTCTCCATCTTCCAAGACTCGGAGGTGGAAGCTTTTGTCTTTCCTTTCCCTTTTCTAGAGGTTTCTTCGGCCTTAGGCGCCATAGGTGGTTATGGAAAAACAAAAAAAAACTATGCTTTTATCACACCAAACTTAGAATATTGCTCACCCTCGAGCAAGAGAAGAAAAAAGAAGAAGAAGATGATGAAAATATGGAGGAAAGGGATAAGTGTTTGGTTTTGGCCAAGGTGAAGAAGAGAAGGTTGTGGTGTGTGAAAATAAATAGGGATAGAGGTGTTTATATAGTGAAGAGAGAGGGAGTAGTTTCGGCCATTTAGGGTGGGCTTGGGTGGGAAAGAGATTTTGAATTTTGAAGGTAGGTGGGATTTGTGGGGAAGAGTGGATGGATGTGAGTGGTGAAGAGGTGATGGGGAAGAGAGATTGAGGTAATTGGTGAAGGGTTTTGGGAAAGAATGTTTATTGGATTGCGTGAAAAAGAGAGAGAGGGTGAGTTGAGGTAGGTAGGGTTCCTGTGGGGTCCACAGATCCTGAGGTGTCAAGGATTATCATCCCTGCACCAATGAGGCATGTAAAATGCCCTCTGCATGCAATCCTGGCGTTCAACGCCAGATTGATGCTTGTTTCTGGTGTTGAACGCTAGCTTCATGCTTGTTTTGGGCATTTAACGCCCATCTGCAGCATGTTTCTGGCGTCGAACACCAGCTTTCCTTAGTGTGCAATCCTGGCGTTTAAACGCTAGATTACTGCATGTTTCTGGCATTCAACGCCAGATCCATGCTCTATTTTGGCGTTGAACGCCAGCCAAATGCTCTTTGTCACTCCTTTCTATGGCAAGCTGTATGAAGGGCATCACCATTGTCAACGGCTACATCCCATCCTCTCAGTGAAAATGGTCTAAATGCTCTGTCACAGCACGGCTAATCATCTGTCGGTTCTCAATCATGTTGGAATAGAATCCCTTAATTCTTTTGCGTTTGTCATCATGCCCAGCAATCGCGAGTTTAAAGCTCGTCACAGTCATTCAATCCCGGAATCCTACTCGGAATACCACAGATAAGGTTAGACTTTTTGGATTCCCATAAATGCTGCCATCAATTCTAGCTTATACCACGAAGTTTCTGATTAAGAAATCGAAGAGATATGCGCCCAGTTTAAGGTAGAACAGAAGTGGTTGTTAGTCACGTGTTCATAGGTTAGAATGATGATGAGTGTCACGGATCATCACATTCATCATGTTGAAGTGCAACAAATATCTTAGAATAGGAATAAGTCGAATTGAATAGAAAATAGTAGTACTTGCATTAAAACTCGAGGTACAGCAGAGCTCCACACCCTTAATCTATCGTGTGTAGAAACTCCACCGTTGAAAATACATAAGTGATGAAGGTCCAGGCATGGCCGAATGGCTAGCCCCTGAAATATGATGAGAAATTTGAATAATAGGAAAGAGACTAGAGATGTGGTCAAAAGACAACCAGTACAATAGTAAAATGTCTTATTTATACTAAACTAGCTACTAGGGTTTACAGAAGTAAGTAATTGATGCCTAAATCCACTTCCGGGGCCCACTTGGTGTGTGTTTGGGCTGAGCTTGAATGTTACACGTGCAGAGACTTTTATTGGAGTTGAACGCCAAGTTGTAACGTGTTTCTGGCGTTCAACTCTGGTTCGTGACGTGTTTCTGGCATTTGACTCCAGAATGCAGCATGGAACTGGCGTTGAGCACCAATTTACATCATCAAATCTCGAATAAAGTATGGACTATTATATAATGCTGGAAAGCTCTGGATGTGTACTTTCCAACGCCGTTGAGAGCGCACCATTTAGAGTTCTGTAGCTCCAGAAAATCCATTTCGAGTGCAGGGAGGTCAGATTCCAACAGCATCAGCAGTCCTTTGTCAGCCTTCTTATCAGAGTCTTGCTCAGGTCCCTCAATTTCAGCCAGAAAATACCTGAAATCACAAAAAAACACACAAACTCATAGTAAAGTCTAGAAATGTGAATTTAACATAAAAACTAATGAAAACATCCCTAAAAGTAGTTAGATCATACTAAAAACTACCTAAAAACAAAGCTAAAAAGCGTATAAATTATCCGCTCATCAAGGTTCTCCCCAAATATCCTCCAAATCACTCACAAAGGACTGCTCGACCTCGCTCAACATCTCCCAAGTATATCGGGATACCACTACGTTTCTCTGCCACTCTAAGGGAAAGCAGGGCTCATTATTTTCATCCAGAAAGAAAGGTCGGGCTCTTTCAACAGCCCGGACATTAAAGAAGTAGTTCTTAAAATCCCGAAAAGACTCGTCATACATGGAAAAAACCTTGTGCCCCTGGGCAGACCTAAAAGAAATCCAAGAAGCTTTCTTTTTGGTAGTCCTAGGTTTGGTCAACACAAAAAGATACAGAAAAAGAGTTTGAGAAGGCGTAACACCAAATTCTTGACAAACAAGCTGAAAAATCTTGATGAAGCCCCATGAATTCGGATGGAGCTGGGAAGGTGCTACGTTATAAGACCATGACAGGTCAGTTTCAAAAGGAGTAAAAGTAAAGGTGATGTTCATTTGGCTAAAAAAGAAGTCATAAGCATAGAAGAAGGGACGCTCCCCCTGGATCAGGACTGGGAAGCAATCTCTATCGCCAGAATCCGGTGCTATCAACTCATAATTCCCCTCCTGATCCACACTGCAACAGACACGATGATGCTTTCTAAGCATCGCACAAAATTCTGAATCGACTAAAGAAACACACAGCAAGACAAGAGAGTCCAGCCAATCGGACATCCCTTCGGGAACCTCAGAAGACGCCTCGACAATATTTTTTCGGGAAGACATGGTGATGAGCGGATAATTTATACGCTTTTTGGCATTGTTTTTAGGTAGTTTTTAGTAAGTTTGAGCTACTTTTAGGGATGTTTTCATTAGTTTTTATGTTAAATTCACATTTCTGGACTTTACTATGAGTTTGTGTGTTTTTCTGTGATTTCAGGTAAATTCTGGCTGAAATTGAGGGACTTGAGCAAAACTCTGAAAAAGGCTGACAAAAGGACTGCTGATGCTGTTGGAATCTGACCTCCCTGCACTCGAAATGAATTTTCTGGAGTTACAGAACTCTAATTGGCGCGCTCTCAACGGCGTTGGAAAGTAGACATTCAGAGCTTTCCAGCAATATATAATAGTCCATACTTTAATCGGAATTTTACGACGTAACTTGGCGTTGAACGCCAAGTACATGCTGTTGTCTGGAGTTAAACGCCAGAAAAACGTCATGATCCGGAGTTGAACGCCCAAAACACGTTATAACTTGGAGTTCAACTCCAAGAGAAGCCTCAACTCGTGGATAGATCAAGCTCAGCCCAAACATACACCAAGTGGGCCCCGGAAGTGGATTTATGCATCAATTACTTACTCATGTAAACCCTAGGAGCTAGTTTATTATAAATAGAACTTTTTACTATCATATTATCATCCTGGATTGTATTTTGATTCCTGTGATCACGTTTCGGGAGGCTGGCCATTCGGCCATGCCTGAACCTTTTACTTATGTATTTTCAACGGTGGAGTTTCTGCACACCATAGATTAAGGGTGTGGAGCTCTGCTGTACCTCAAGTATTAATGCAATTCCATTGTCTTTTATTCAATTCTCTCTTATTCTTATTCCAAGATATTCATTCGTACCCAAGAATATGATGAATGTGATGATAAGTAACCCTCATTATCATTCTCACTTATGAACGCACGTGATTGACAACCACTTCCGTTCTACATGCAACAAGAGCTTGAATGTGTATCTCTTAGATTCCCCAACAGAATCTTCGTGGTATAAGTTAGATAGATGGCGGCATTCATGAGGATCCGGAAAGTCTAAACCTTGTCTGTGGTATTCCGAGTAGGACTCTATGATTGAATGATTGTGACGAGCTTCAAACTCCTGAAGGCTGGGCGTGATGACAAGCGCAAAAGAATCAAGGGATTCTATTCCAACCTGATTGAGAACCGACAGATGATTAGCCGTGCTGTGACAGAGCATAGGAACGTTTTCACTGAGAGGATGGGATGTAGCCATTGACAACGGTGATGCCCTACATACAGCTTGCCATGGAAAGGAGTAAGAAGGATTGAGTTGAAGCAGTGGGAGAGCAGGCGTCCGTGAGCCATACAGTATCTCCATTCGCTTATCTGAAATTCCCACCAATGAATCTGCATGAGTATTCTTATCCCTTTTATTTATTTTATTTATCCAATTTAATTCCATTTGACTCTATGATTCCAATCACTAACTGAGATCTACAAGGTGACCATAGCTTGCTTCATACCAACAATCTCTGTGGGATCGACCCTTACTCGCGTAAGGTTTATTACTTGGACGACCCAGTACACTTGCTGGTTAGTTGAACGAAGTTGTGTCCACTCATGCCAATTTCTAAATTCCATAATTTTACAATGAATGCAAATCAAAGAATAGTGATCACAATTTCGTCCACCAAGTTTTTGGCGCCGTTGCCGGGGATTGTTCGAGTATGGACAACTGACGGTTCATCTTGTTGCTCAGATTAGGTAATTTTCTTTCCAAAAATCTTTTTCAAAAATTTTTCTTTTATTTTTCGTTTTTCCAAAAATATTTTCGAAAAAAAAATAATAAAAATACAAAAAAAATCATAAAATCATAAAAATCAAAAATATTTTGTGTTTCTTGTTTGAGTCTTGAGTCAATTTTTAAGTTTGGTGTCAATTGCATGCTTTAAAAAAATTTTTCTTGCATTTTTCGAAATTCCATGCATTCATAGTGTTCTTCATGATCTTCAAGTTGTTCTTGACAAGTCTTCTTGTTTGATCTTGATGATTTCTTGTTTTGTGTTGTTTGTTGTTTTTCATATGCATTTTTCGTTTGTTAGAGTCCATGCATTAAAGATTTCTAAGTTTGGTGTCTTGCATGTTTTCTTTGCATCAAAAATTTTTCAAAATTATGTTCTTGATGTTCATCATGATCTTCAAAGTGTTCTTGGTGTTCATCTTGACATTCATAGTGTTCTTGCATGCATCTTGTGTTTTGATCCAAAATTTTCATGTTTTTGGTCATTTTTGTGTTTTTCTCTCTCATCATAAAAAAATTCAAAAATCAAAAAAATATTTTTTCCTTTTTTATCTCCTAATTTTCGAAAATTTGAGTTGACTTAGTCAAAAATTTTAAAAATTAGTTGTTTCTTACAAGTCAAGTCAAATTTTCAATTTTAAAAGTCTTATCTTTTCAAAACTTTTTCAAAAATTAAATCTTTTCCTTTTTTCTTATTAATTTTCGAAATTTTTTTTTAAAATATTTTTCAAAATCTTTTTCTCATCTTTTACATCATATTTTCGAAAATTAGCTAACAAGTAAATGTGATTGATTTAAAAATTTGAAGTTTGTTACTTTCTTGTTAAGAAAGGTTCAATCTTTAAATTCTAGAATCTTATCTTTTAGTTTCTTGTTAGTTAAGTAATTAATTTTAATTTTAAAAATTAAATCTTTTTCAAAACTAATTTCAATCATATCTTTTTAAAACCATATCTTTTAAAATCATATCTTTTCAAAAAAATATCTTTTTAATCTTATCTTTTCAAAAACCATATCTTTTTATCTTATCTAATTATCTTATCTTTTTATCTTATCTTTTTTCAAAATTTTATTTTTTTCAAAATTTGATTTCAAAATATCTTATCTAACTTCTTATCCTCTTATCTTTTTCAAAATTTGATTTCAAATCTTTTTCAATCAACTAACTAACTTTTTGTTTGTTTCTTATCTTTTTCAAAACCACCTAACTACTTTTCCGTCTCTAATTTTCGAAAATTCTCCCTCTCTTTTTCAAAAATTCTTTTTGTTTTAAATTTTAATTTTAATTATATTTTGTCTTTGATTTTCGAAAATTACTAACCTCTTTTTCAAAAATTATTTTCGAAATCTTCCTTCTCTTTTCGTCTTCTATTTAATTATTTAATTACTAACACTTCTCTTCACCTCTCTTCATTCAAAAATCCGAATCCCCATCTCCATTCTTCTAACCCCTTTCTTCTTCTATTAACATAAGGGAATCTCTATACTGTGACATAGAGGATTCCTCTTTCTTTTCTTGTTTTCTTCTCTTTCATATGAGCAGGAACAGGGAAAAAGGCACTCTTGTTGAAGTTGATCCAGAACCTGAAAGGACTCTGAAGAGAAAATTAAGAGAAGCTAAATTAAATTATTCTAAAGGTAACCTTTCAGAAATTTTCGAACAAGAGAAAGAGATGGCAGCCGAAAATAATAATAATAATAATGCAAGGAGAATGCTTGGTGACTTCACAAAGCCAACATCCAAGTTTGATGGAAGAAGCATCTCCATTCCTGCCATAGGAGCCAATAACTTTGAGCTTAAGCCTCAACTAGTTGCATTAATGCAACAAAACTGCAAGTTTTATGGACTTCCATCTGAAGATCCTTATCAGTTTTTAACTGAGTTCTTGCAGATCTGTGAGACTGTAAAGACGAATGGAGTTGATCCTGAAGTCTACAGACTCATGCTTTTCCCTTTTGCAGTAAGAGACAGAGCTAGAATATGGTTGGATTCACAACCTAAGGATAGCCTGGACTCCTGGGATAAGCTGGTCACTGCCTTCTTGGATAAATTCTTTCCTCCTCAAAAGCTGAGCAAGCTGAGAGTGGATGTTCAAACCTTCATACAAAAAGATGGTGAATCCCTCTATGAAGCTTGGGAAAGATACAAGCAGCTGACCAAAAGATGTCCATCTGACATGTTTTCAGAATGGACCCTATTAGATATATTCTATTATGGTCTCTCTGAATTTTCGAAAATGTCATTGGACCATTCTGCAGGTGGATCTATTCACCTGAAGAAAACGCCTGAAGAGGCTCAAGAACTCATTGACATGGTTGCAAACAACCAGTTCATGTATACCTCTGAGAGGAATTCCGTGAATAATGGGATACCTCAGAAGAAAGGAGTTCTTGAAATTGATGCTCTGAATGCCATATTGGCTCAGAACAAAATGTTGACTCAACAGGTCAACATAATCTCTCAAAATCTGAACGGATTGCAACATGCATCCAACAGCACTAGAGAGGCAGCTTCTGAAGAAGCTTATGATCCTGAAAACCCTGCCATAGCAGAGGTTAATTACATGGGTGAACCTTATGGAAACACCTATAACCCATCATGGAGAAATCACCCAAATTTCTCCTGGAAGGATCAACAAAAGCCTCAACAAGGCTTTAACAATGGTGGACGCAATAGGCTGAGCAATAGTAAGCCATATCCATCATCTTCTCAGCAACAGACAGAGAATTCAGAACAAAACGCTTCTAATTTAGCCAATATTGTCTCTGATCTGTCAAAAGCCACTTTAAGTTTCATGAATGAAACAAGATCCTCCATTAGAAATTTGGAGGCACAAGTGGGCCAGCTGAGTAAGAAAGTCATTGAAACTCCTCCCAGTATTCTCCCAAGCAATACAGAAGAGAATCCAAAAGGAGAGTGCAAGGCCATTGATTTAATCAAAGTGACCGAATGCACTAGGGAGGAGGAGGACGAAAATCCTAGTGAGGAAGACCTCCTGGGACGTCCTTCAAGCAAGAAGGAGTTTCCTATTAAGGATCCAGAGGAATCTGAGGCTCATCTAGAGACCATAGAGATTCCATTAAACCTCCTTCTGCCATTCATGAGCTCTGAAGACTATTCTTCCTCTGAAGAGGATGAAGATGTGACTGGAGAGCAAGTTGCTCAATATTTAGGAGCTATCATGAAGCTGAATGCCAAGCTGTTTGGTAATGAGACTTGGGAAAGTGAACCTCCCTTGCTCATTAGTGAACTAGATACTTGGATTCAGAAAACTCTACCTCAAAAGAAACAAGATCCTGGCAAGTTCTTAATACCTTGTACCATTGGCACCATGAGCTTTGAAAAAGCTCTATGTGATCTGGGGTCAGGGATAAATCTTATGCCACTCTCTGTAATGGAGAAGTTGGGGATCATTGAGGTACAACCTGCCTTGTTCTCATTGCAATTGGCAGATAAGTCATTGAGATAAGCCTATGGAATAGTAGAGGACGTGCTAGTAAAGGTTGAAGGCCTTTACATCCCTGCTGATTTCATAATCCTAGACACTAGGAAGGAAGATGATGAATGCATCATCCTAGGAAGACCTTTCCTAGCCACAGCAGGAGCTGTGATAGATGTCAATAGAGGTGAATTAGTCCTTCAATTGAATGGGGACTACCTTGTGTTTAAGGCACATGGCCACCCCTCTGTGACAAAAGAGAGTAAGCATGAAGAGCTTCTCTCAGTTCAGAGTCAAGAAGAACCCACACAGTCAAACTCTAAGTTTGGTGTTGTGAGGCCACAACCAAACTCTAAGTTTGGTGTTCAGACCCCATATCCAAACTCTAAGTTTGGTGTTGGGACCACACTAACATTGACCTGATCACCTTGTGGCTCCATGAGAGCCCCTGTCAAGCTATTGACATTAAAGAAGCGCTTGTTGGGAGGCAACCCAATTTTAATTATCTAATTTTTATTATATTGTTATTTTGTGTTTTATTAGGTACATGATCATGAGGAGTCACGAAAAAAATCAAAAAAATTAAAAACAGAGTCAAAAACAGAAGAAAAAAATTTTTCACCCTGGAGGACGCACGGGCTGGCGTTCAACGCCAGTAAGGTGCATCTGGCCGGCGTTCAACGCCAGAACAGAGCACCATTCTGGCGCTGAATGCCAGAAACAAGCAACATCCTGGCGCTGAACGCCAGGAATGTGCCCAGAGAGGAAAAACTGGCGCTGAACGCCAGTAACAAGCATGAAACTGGCGTTCAACGCCAGAAACATGCTTTACATGGGCGTTGAACGCCCAGAACGTGCACCAATGGGCGTTTAAGCGCCAGAATGGTGTGCCAAGGCAATTTACATGCCTATTTGGTGCAGGGATGGAATTCCTTGACACCTCAGGACCTGTGGAACCCACAGGATCATCTCAAGATCTATGGACCTCACAGGATCCCCACCTACCTCGCCCTCTCTCTTTCCATTCATGGTCATTCCTTCTATTTTTCATTCACCACCAACATCTATCCACTCTTCCCCATACACCCCACCTACCTTTACAATTCAACTTCTCTTTCCCACCCAATCCCACCCATATAGCCGAATCCATCTCCCCTCACTCACCTCCATTTTCTTCTTCTTCTTCTTCCTCTCTTCTTTCTTCTCTTGCTCGAGGGCGAGCAATATTTTAAGTTTGGTGTGGTAAAAGCATAGATTTTTTTGCTTTTCCATTACCATTAATGGCACCTAAGGCCAGAGAAACCTCAAAGGGAAGACAAAAGCTTCCACCTCTGAGTCTTATGAGATGGAAAGACTATAAGCCGTCATAGCTCAGTGGTAGAACATGTGGCTACAAATCAAGAGATCCCTGAGATACCTCAGGGAATAAGTTATCCTCCACACAAATATTGGAAGCAACTAAGGGTAGAAACACCAAAATTACTAGGAATCATTCAACAGAAGCAAGGAAGAGACATAGAGGAGCTCAAAAAGCACCATTGGACCTTCAAGAAGGCGCCACCCTCACTCAGGTGGATTCATTCCTTATTCTTTATTTCTTTCTGTTTTCGGTTTTTAATGTTGTGTTTATCCATGTTTTGTGTCTCTACTTCATGATCATTAGTATGTAACCATGCCTTAAAGCTATGAATAAAATCCATTAATCCTTCACCTCTCTTAAACGAAAAATGTTTTAATTCAAAAGAACAAGAAGTACATGAATTTCGAATTTATCCTTGAATTTAATTTAATTATATTGATGTGGTGGCAATACTTTTTGT
The DNA here is from genome assembly GCF_003086295.3 of Arachis hypogaea. Classification (NCBI taxonomy): domain Eukaryota; kingdom Viridiplantae; phylum Streptophyta; class Magnoliopsida; order Fabales; family Fabaceae; genus Arachis; species Arachis hypogaea. The sequence goes on from NC_092039.1 coordinate 59,244,081, forward strand.
TTTCTGAATGAATGCTTGAACAGTGCATATTTTTGATCTTGTTGTTTATGAGTGTTAAAATTGTTGGCTCTTGAAAGAATGATGAACAAAGAGAAATGTTATTGATGATCTGAAAAATCATGAAATTGATTCTTGAAGCAAAAAAAGCAGTGAAAAAGGAAGCTTGCGAAAAAAAAGTGGCGAAAAAAAATATAGAAAGAAAGAGCAGTAAGAAAAAGCCAATAGCCCTTAAAACCAAAAGGCAAGGGTAAAAAGGATCCACGGCTTTGAGCATCAATGGATAGGAGGGCCCAAGGAAATTAAATCCAGGCCTAAGCGGCTAAATCAAGCTGTCCCTAACCATGTGCTTGTGTCATGAAGGTCCAAGTGAAAAGCTTGAGACTGAGTGGTTAAAGTCGTGATCCAAAGCAAAAAGAGTGTGCTTAAGAGCTCTGGACACCAATAACTGGGGACTTTAGCAAAGCTAAGTCACAATCTGAAAAGGTTCACCCAGTTATGTGTCTGTGGCATTTATGTATCCGGTGGTAATACTGGAAAACAAAGTGCTTAGGGCCACGGCCAAGACTCATAAGTAGCTGTGTTCAAGAATCAACATGCTTAACTAGGAAATTCAATAACACTATCCAAAATTCTAAGTTCCTAAGGAAGCCAATCATTCAGAACTTCAAAGGAAAAAGTGAGATGCCAAAACTGTTCAGAAGCAAAAAGCTACAAGTCCCGCTCATCTAATTATAATTAATATTCATTGATATTTTGGAATTTATAGTATATTCTCTTCTTTTTATCCTATTTGATTTTCAGTTGCTTGGGGACAAGCAACAATTTAAGTTTGGTGTTGTGATGAGCGGATAATTTATACGCTTTTTGGCATTGTTTTTAGGTAGTTTTTAGTAAGTTTGAGCTACTTTTAGGGATGTTTTCATTAGTTTTTATGTTAAATTCACATTTCTGGACTTTACTATGAGTTTGTGTGTTTTTCTGTGATTTCAGGTAAATTCTGGCTGAAATTGAGAGACTTGAGCAAAACTCTGAAAAAGGCTGACAAAAGGACTGCTGATGCTGTTGGAATCTGACCTCCCTGCACTCGAAATGGATTTTCTGGAGTTACTGAACTCCAATTGGCGCGCTCTCAACGGCGTTGGAAAGTAGACATCCAGAGCTTTCCAGCAATATATAATAGTCCATACTTTAATCGGAATTTGACGACGTAACTTGGCATTGAACGCCAAGTACATGCTGTTGTCTGGAGTTAAACGCCAGAAAAACGTCATGATCCGGAGTTGAACGCCCAAAACACGTTATAACTTGGAGTTCAACTCCAAGAGAAGCCTCAACTCGTGGATAGATCAAGCTCAGCCCAAACATACACCAAGTGGGCCCCGGAAGTGGATTTATGCATCAATTACTTACTCATGTAAACCCTAGGAGCTAGTTTATTATAAATAGAACTTTTTACTATCATATTATCATCCTGGATTGTATTTTGAATCCTGTGATCACGTTTTGGGAGGCTGGCCATTCGGCCATGCCTGAACCTTTTACTTATGTATTTTCAACGGTGGAGTTTCTGCACACCATAGATTAAGGGTGTGGAGCTCTGCTGTACCTCAAGTATTAATGCAATTCCATTGTCTTTTATTCAATTCTCTCTTATTCTTATTCCAAGATATTCATTCGTACCCAAGAATATGATGAATGTGATGATAAGTAACCCTCATTATCATTCTCACTTATGAACGCACGTGATTGACAACCACTTCCATTCTACATGCAACAAGAGCTTGAATGTGTATCTCTTAGATTCCCCAACAGAATCTTCGTGGTATAAGTTAGATAGATGGCGGCATTCATGAGGATCCGGAAAGTCTAAACCTTGTCTGTGGTATTCCGAGTAGGACTCTATGATTGAATGACTGTGACGAGCTCAAACTCCTGAAGGCTGGGCGTGATGACAAGCGCAAAAGAATCAAGGGATTCTATTCCAACCTGATTGAGAACCGACAGATGATTAGCCGTGCTGTGACAGAGCATAGGAACGTTTTCACTGAGAGGATGGGATGTAGCCATTGACAACGGTGATGCCCTACATACAGCTTGCCATGGAAAGGAGTAAGAAGGATTGAGTTGAAGCAGTGGGAGAGCAGGCGTCCGTGAGCCATACAGTATCTCCATTCGCTTATCTGAAATTCCCACCAATGAATCTGCATGAGTATTCTTATCCCTTTTATTTATTTTATTTATCCAATTTAATTCCATTTGACTCTATGATTCCAATCACTAACTGAGATCTACAAGGTGACCATAGCTTGCTTCATACCAACAATCTCTGTGGGATTGACCCTTACTCGCGTAAGGTTTATTACTTGGACGACCCAGTACACTTGCTGGTTAGTTGAACGAAGTTGTGTCCACTCATGCCAATTTCTAAATTCCATAATTTTACAATGAATGCAAATCAAAGAATAGTGATCACAATTTCGTCCACCACATGGCCAACGAATCCTACAAAGCAAGAAAAAGATTGGGTTAGTAAAAAGGTAAAGACATCCCAGACGAAATCGAAACAACTCGGACAGCATATTCCTAGCGCGGTACAGCATATAAAAAGGAAAACCCCAGGACACAACCCAAAGTCCAGGGGCATCCTTTGGAGGCAGAAAAAAGATTCAGGGAAGCCTACAAGCCTACATCTTTACACGTCCCAACAAAAAGCAAAAAAAGTCATCAAAATAAGCGTTGATAGAAATTACAACCTCAGTCCACCCAATAGCAAGTACATGCCAGACGGAAAAATAGATAAAGGCGCAATCTTTTTACTCAAAAAACAAACAGGCAACAACATGCAAAAGCTTTAGGAAGCTTCAAATTGCCAAGGGAACATCAGAGAAGAAAAAGCCAGAAATTGCAGCAACAAAAAATACAGAAAAGCAAAAAGGATCAAACTTTCTCAAATATACACTCAAACAAAAACCCTACTATACCAGAAAGTAGAACAAGGCTAGCAAAAAAGAGAAGAGGAACCAACCTGAAAAAGGAGAAGCGTGCAGAGAGTGAAGACGAAGAGATCAGGAGTTGCCATCGAAAGCAAAAAGAGCACTCACGATCGCCAAACAATGTCACAAAGAAAAACACGAAGGGGCAGATGACAGACGAAAACAACAAAAGTGAGAAAGAAAAGGGGAAGTTACAAAAAGAAGAAAAAACCATCTCCGTGTGTGAAGTTCAAAATAAAGGAAGCAAGAGAAACGAGGCATTGAAAACCAATTAATGGGGGCATTAAAAGCCCTCGTGCATTCCCAAGGCCAGGGCACTAACGCAAAAGCGCGTGCTTTCAGAGGAAATGGAACAGAAACGTTCCGCATTCAAAAAAAGAGAACTCTACAGAAAAGAAATCGACAAAATGCTCGAGTTCGGCTTTACCAAAGAAGGATCGAAGTCCTAAAACTAAAGACTCGACCTCAAAAAGGAAGACCGAGCTCGAGCAGGGGCACTGTTCATACCCTGGGTCGAGTTGTCCGACCCGGGATGTTCTACAGACAAAGCGACCGAACTCTTCAGGTCAGGACAAACTGACCTCTTCTCAAAGAGCTCGGCCAAGTCACAGGAAAGCCCAAAACAAAGGGCCCAAATAGAGGAACACGTCCCAAATCCAAGGGCAGCCCAAGCTCGTAGAGATAAAGGCGGTTCCCTTGAAGATAAGATGACCTCACTTGAAGATAAGATAAAGATAAGATAACATAACTAACTTATCTTATCTAAGAAAGGTCATTCTATGCCATTATAAATACACTAGAGCACCTAGGTATAACTCATACTCTGATTCTACTCAATACCTGCTTAATACCCTTGCTAACTTAAGCATCGGAGTCCCTTGCAGGTACCACCCACCCTCCGGGGACGAAGGATCAGCACCATCTCCAAGTCGAACACAATAGCCCCGACCAGCACAGAAGATCTCATCCGAGATCGACTTACAGTTTCTAGTAACCCGCCGGAACAGTAGGGATTGAGATGCTTCTTCCATCAAACTTGGAAGTAGGTGTAGTATAATCACCAAGCATCCTCTTTGCATTATTGTTGTTGGGTTCGGCTGCCATATCCTTTTCTTGTTCGAAAATTTCAGTAAGGTTGTCTCTGGCTTGTTGTAATTTAGCTTCTCTTAGTTTCCTCTTCAGAGTCCTTTCAGGTTCAGGATCAGCTTCAACAAGAATGCCTTTTTCCTTGCTCCTGCTCATATGAAAGAAAAGAGAACAGAAAAAGAAGAGGAATCCTCTATGTCACAGTATAGAGATTCTTTTATGTTAGTAGAAGAGAGAAGGAATAGAATAAGGAAAAGGTAAGAATCCAAACACAAGAGGGAAGATAGGTTCAAATTCTTGAGTAGAGGAGAAGTGTTAGTAGATAAATAAATAAATAGAAGAAGATGAGAGAGGGGAGTATTTTGAAAATAAATTTTGAAAAAGGGTTAGTGATTTTTGAAAACTAAGAGAAGAATTAAAATTAAAATTAAAATTTGGAATAATTAGTTAATTAAGAAAATTTTGAAAAAGAGGGAAGTGATTTTCGAAAATTACGGAGAGGAAAGTAGTTAGATAGTTTTGAAAAGGATAAGAAACAAACAAAAAGTCAATTAGTTAGTTGAAATATATTTGAAAATCAATTTTGAAAAGATAAGAAGTTAGAAAAGATTTTTGAAATCAAATTTTTGAAAAAGATATGATTTGAAAAAGATATTTTAAAAAGATATGATTGAAAAAGATATTATGAAAAAGATTTGATTTTTAAAATTAAAATTGATTACTTGACTAACAAGAAACTAAAAGATATGATTCTAGAATTTAAAGATTGAACTTTTCTTAACAAGAAAGTAATAAACTTCAAATTTTTGAATCAATCACATTAATTGTCAGTAAAGTTTTCGAAATTTTGAAATAAAGATAAGAAAAGATTTTGAAAAATATTTTTAAATTTTCGAAAATCATAAGAGAAAAATGAAAAAGATTTAATTTTTGAAAAGGTTTTAAAAAGATAGCATTTTTAAAATTGAAATTTTGACTTGACTCATAAGAAATAGTTAAGTTTTAAAAATTTTTGACTAAGTCAACTCAAATTTTTTAAAATTATGAGCAAAATAAGGAAAAGATATCTTTTTTTATTTTTGAATTTTTAATGATGAGAGAGAAAAATACAAAAATGACTTACAACATGAAAATTATGAATCAAAACACATGATGCATGCAAGAACACTATGAATGTCAAGATGAACACCAAGAACACTTTGAAGATCAAGATGAACATCAAGACTTATTTTTGAAAAATTTTCAAGAAAAGAAGAACATGCAAGACACCAAACTTAGAAATTTTCAATGCTTAGACACTATGAATGCAAAAATGCATATGAAAAACAACAAAAGACACAAAACAAGAAAACATAAAGATCAAACAAGAAGACTTACCAAGAACAACATGAAGATCATGAAGAACACATGCATTAATTTTCGAAAAAAATGCAAAAAATTTTTAAAACATGCAATTGACACTAAACTTAAAAATTGACTCAAGACTCAAACAAGAAACACAAAATATTTTTGATTTTATGATTTTCTAATTTTTTTGGATTTTTTTGGTTTTTTTGAAAATTAATTTTTGGAAAAACGAAAACAAAGAAAAAATTTTTGAAAGATTTTTGAAAACTTTTTGTAAAGGAAATTACCTAATCTGAGCAACAAGATGAACCGTCAGTTGTCCAAACTCGAACAATCTCTGGCAACGGCACCAAAAACTTGTTGAACGAAATTGTGATCTCTAACAATGGCATTCAACTTGGTATGTGCATCTACTAACTCAGCACTTTCTTCACAACTCCGCACAACTAACCAGCAAGTGCACTGGGTCGTCCAAGTAATAACCTTACGTGAGTAAGGGTCGATCCCACGGAGATTGTTGGTATGAAGCAAGCTATGGTCATCTTGTAAATCTCAGTTAGACGGATAATAAATGGTTATGGAATTTTCGAATAATAATAATAAATAAACAGAAAATAAAAATAGAAATACTTATGTAAATCATTGGTGAGAATTTCAGATAAGTGTATGGAGATGCTTTGTCCCTGTTGGATCTTTGCAACATACTACTCTCTTGCTTTCAATCCTTCTTACTCCTTTCCATGGCAAGCTGTATGTAGGGCATCACTGTTGTCAATGGCTACATCCCATCCTCTCAGTGAAAAAGGTCCAAATGCTCTTGTCACAGCACGGCTAATCATATGTCGGTTCTCGATCATGTCGGAATAGAATCCATTGATTCTTTTGCATTTGTCATCACGCCCAACAATCGCGAGTTTGAAGCTCATCACAGTCATTCAATCCCTAAATCCTACTCGAAATACCACAGACAAGGTTTAGAATTTCTGGATTCTCATGAATGCCGCTATCAATTCTAGCTTATACCACAAAGAATCTGATTAAGGAATCCAAGAGATATGCGTTCGGTCTAAGGTAGAATGGAAGTGGTTGTCAGTCACGCGTTCATAGGTGAGAATGATGATGAGTGTCACGGATCATCACATTCATCATGGTGAAGTGCAACGAATATCTTAGAACAGGAATAAACAGAATTGAATAGAAAATAGTAGTAATTGCATTAAAACTTGAGGTACAGCAGAGCTCCATACCCTTAATCTATGGTGTGCAGAAACTCCACCGTTGAAAATACATAAGTGATAGTGGTCTAGGCATGGCTGAATGGCCAGCCCCCAAAATATGATATGAAATTCAGAATTAGGGAGAAGGACCAAAGATGTGGTCAAAAAGAGACGTCTAAAACAATAATAAAAAGTTCTATTTATACTAAACTAGCTACTAGGGTTTACAGAAATAAGTAATTGATGAAGAAATCCACTTTCGGGGCCCACTTGGTATGTGCTTGGGCTGAGCTTGAGCTTTACATGTGTAGAGGCTTCTTTTGGAGTTAAACTCCAAGTTGTAACGTGTTTTTGGCGTTTAACTCTGGTTTATGACGTGTTTCTGGCGTTTGACTCCAAAATACAGCATGGAACTGGCGTTGAGCGCCAGTTTGCATCGTCTAATCTCGAATAAAGTATAAACTATTATATGTTGCTGGAAAGCTCTGGTTGTAAACTTTCCAACGCTGTTGAGAGCGCGCCATTTGAAGTTCTGTAGCTCCATAAAATCCATTTCGAGTGCAGGGAGGTCAGAATCCAACAGCATCAGCAGTCCTTTGTTAGCCTTCTATCAGAGTTTTGCTCAGGTTCCTCAATTTTAGCCAGAAAATACCTGAAATCATAGAAAAACACACAAACTCATAGTAAAGTCCAGAAATGTGAATTTAGGATAAAAACTAATGAAAGCATCCCTAAAAGTAGCTAGATCCTACTAAAAACTACCTTAAAACAATGTCAAAAAGCGTATAAATTATCCGCTCATCACGCGGTTGGTTCGACATCTTCTGCTCTTCTTCTTTTTCTTTGTTCATCTTCATGGGTGGCCACATATCGATCTACCTTTCCTTCTCATATGAGTTTTTCTATGACATTTTTTAAGTCGAAACACTCATTGGTGGAGTGCCCGCGGATCCGATGGTATTCACAATATTCGGCCCGGTTTCCCCTCCTTTTTTGCCTTTGAGTGGCCGAGCTAGTGGTATTTTTTTCATGTTGCAAACCTCTCTGTATACGTCCACAAGAGATACCCGAAGAGGGGTGTAATTGTGGTATTTTTTATTTTCTCTCCATGTCGATCTTCCTTCTTTCTGGAATCTTTGCCTTTATCCCGGGGGGTGAATCCGGCCTTCGAGGTCTCTCCTAATTGGGAGTTTTCCTCCATGTTGATACACTTTTTCGTTCGTTCCTGCACCTCATTCAGAGATGTGGGATATTTCCTTGATATAGACTAAAGGGCCCTTCCCGTATGCCATTAATGAGGCCCATAATAGCGGCTTCTGTTGGCAGGTTCTGTATGTCCATGCATGTCTTGTTGAATCTTTCCATGTAGTTACGCAGGGTTTTCCATTCTCCTTGTTTGATTCCCAGTAAGCTCGGAGCATGTTTAGCTTTGTCCTTTTGGATGGAGAATCTGGCCAGGAATTTCTTAGCATGTCGTCGAAACTTGAGATGGACCTAGGGGGAGGTTGTCGAACCATCTAATTGCTGTTTTTGTTAAAGTAATTGGAAAGGCTTTGCAACGAACTGCATTTGAGGCGTCGGTGAGATACATTCTACTTCTGAAATTGCTGAGATGATGGCCAGGATTTGTAGTGCCGTCGTATAAGGTCATGTCTGAGATTTTAAAGTCCTTTGGGATTTTTGTATTCATGATCTCCTTGGTGAATGGGTCTTGCTCCTTGCGGGAGCTATCTTTGGGAGTGGATTGGCTGGCTTTAGTCTTGACATCCACTTCAAGTTTTAGGAGTTTGTTCTCCAATTCCCAACGTCGCTTTATTTCTCTTTGTAGGTCTTTCTCGGCCTCTCGTTGGCGTAGGGCTTCTTCTTCAAGTTGTTTTAACCGGTCTTGAAATGCATCCATGGTTCCCTCGTTTGGGGAGTTCTTCTTGTTGTTGATTTGGGAAGTATCTTTTAGTGTGGTGTCCGCGTTTTTATGCGGCGTTCTTTCCTCTAGATTTGAGGTGTGGTCATTGTCATGGTCGTCCGCCATGGTGATGGGATGACTTCTAGGTGCCCGGCAACGGCGCCAATGTTCCGGGGGTTACCTGAAACTGTAGGTCGATCTCGGATGAGATCTTCTAAAATGGTCAGAGTTGCTGTGTCCGACTTGTTAGACTTGGTGGCGATGCTGATTCCTTCGTCCCCTGAGGGTGGGGGGTACCTACAACGGACTCCGATGCTTAAGTTAGCAAGGGTATTAAACAGGTATTGAGTAGAATCAGAGTATGAGTTATACTTGGGTGCTCCAGTGTATTTATAATGGTGTAGAGTGACCTTTGCAGATAAGATAAGTTAGTTATCTTATCTTTTATCTTTATCTTTATCCGTCATGGAAACCTCCCTTATCTCTATAGGCTTGGGCTACCTTTGGATTGGGGTCGTGTTTCTCTATTTGGGCCCTTTATTGGGCTTTCCTATGACTTGGCTGAGCTCTTTGAGAAGAGGTCGGGTTGTCCTAACCTAAAGAGGTCGGTCGCTTAGTCTGTAGAACATCCCGGGTCGGACAGCTCGACCCAGGATATGAACAAAGACCACGCTCAAGCAGGGGCACTGTTCATACCCTGGGTCGAACTGTCCGACCCGGGATGTGTAAACAACAAGTCAACTGACCGCTTCAGGTCAGGTGATGAGTGGATATTTTATACGCTTTTTGGGGATAATTTCATGTAGTTTTTAGTATGTTTTTATTAGTTTTTAGGCAAAATTCATATTTCTGGACTTTACTATGAGTTTGTGTATTTTTCTATAATTTCAAGTATTTTCTGGCTGAAATTGAGGGAGCTGAGCAAAAATCTGATTCAGGCTGAAAAAGGACTGCTGATGCTGTTGGATTTTGACCTCCCTGCACTTGGAATGAATTTTTTGGAGCTATAAAGATCCAATTGGCTCGATCTTAATTGGGTTGAAAAGTAGACATCCAGGGCTTTTTAGAAATATATAATAGTCCATACTTTGCTTGAAGATAAACGACTTAAACTGGCGTTTAACGCCAGTTTCATGTTCTATTCTGGCGTTAAACGCCAGAAACAGGTTACCAGTTGGAGTTGAACGCCCAAAACAGGTCACAACCTGACGTTTAACTCCAGAAACAGCCCAGGCACGTGAGAAGCTCAAGTCTCAACCCCAGCACACACCAAGTGGGCCCCAGAAGTGGATTTCTGTACTATCTATCTTAGTTTACTCATTTTCTATAAACCTAGGTTACTAGTTTAGTATTTAAACAACTTTTAGAGACTTATTTTGTACCTCATGACATTTTTGATCTGAACTTTGTACTTTTGACGGCATGAGTCTCTAAACTCCATTGTTGGGGGTGAGGAGCTCTGCAGCGTCTCGATGAATTAATGCAACTATTTCTGTTTTCTATTCAAACACGCTTGTTTCTATCTAAGATGTTCATTCGCACTTCAATATGATGAATGTGATGATCCGTGACACTCATCACTATTCTCAATCTATGAACGCGTGCCTGACAACCACCTCCGTTCTACCTTTGATTGAATGAGTATCTCTTGGATTCCTTAATCCGAATCTTCGTGGTATAAGCTAGTATCCATTGGCAGCATTCTTGAGAATCAGGAAAGTCTATACCTTGTCTGTGGTATTCCGAGTAGGATTCAGGGATTGAATGACTGTGACGAGCTTCAAACTCACAAGTGTTGGGCATAGTGACAGACGCAAAAGGATCAATGGATCCTATTCCGACATGATCGAGAACCGACAGATGATTAGCCGTGCGGTGACTTGAAAACGGTGATCCACCAACACACAGGTTGCCATAGGAGGAACCTTGTGTGCATGAAGAAGAAGACAGGGGGAAGCAGAAATTCAGAGGACAAAGCATCTCCAAAACTCCAACATATTCTCCATTACTGCATAACAAACACTCATTTCATGCTCTTTCACTTTTTATAATTGAGGGTAAAGAACTCTATTGGTATCCTGACTAAGAATAATAAGATAACCATAGCTTGCTTCAAGCCGGCAATCTCCATGGGATCGACCCTTACTCACGTAAGGTATTACTTGGACGATCTAGTGCACTTGCTGGTTAGTTGTGTGAAATTACATAGTGTGAGTGTAATTTTCGTCCACCAAGTTTTTGGCACCGTTGCCAGGAATTGTTTGAGTTTGAACAACTGACGGTGAATCTTGTTGCTTAGATTAGGAAAATTTTGTCTTTTGGGTCATAGTCTTTTATTTTCTTTTTGATGCTAGGGCATCTAGGCCAGTTTCACTGACCTTTTTTTTACTGTTTTAGGTTAGTTTCATGCATTTTCTTAGTGAATAAGGCAAGTTTTGGATGAAAATACACTTACACCTTGATTCAAGCAACTATTGTGAATTTCACATGATTTCATGAGGATTTTTGCTAGAATTGAATGATAAATTGATGAAGCATAATCTCATGACTTTGGCTAGAGCTTTGATGCACTTTATTGCTTGATTTCAGGACAAAGGAAGCAAGGAAGAACCACATTAGTACTCACGTTAATCTAGTTAACGCGACCACTAACGTGGAATGGTAAATAGCTTGCAATGTTAATGAGAAAAGTAATCACCAATAACGCCTACGAAGCCATCATAAGCCCACGTTAATTGCCACGTTAACTAGGTTAACGTGGTAGTTAACGTGGAAACAAAAGAAAGCTCCAATGTTAGTGGTAAACGTGAACACCACTAACCTTCCAAGATTTGGCAATAAGCCACGTTAAGAGTCACGTTAACTTAGTTAACGTGAGCTCTAACGTGGAAGAGAGGAACAATGCCAACGTTAGTAACACTCACCTTTGTCACTAATGTTGGATCAAACTAGCATTGCCCACGTTAGTGGTCACCTTAAGACCACTAACGTGAAAGTTAACGTGGAGCTAAGATTGATGAGCCAACATTAGTGACACTCACCTTTGTCACTAACGTTGGAGATGGAATTCACTACCACATTAGTGGCCACGTTAACTTAGTTAACGTGATCTCTAACGTGGAGAGTAGGGGCACTTGGAGCGTTAGTGACAAAGGTAAGTGTCACTAACTGATGAGCGGATAATTTGTACGCTTTTTGGCATTGTTTTTAGTATGTTTTTAGTATGTTCTAGTTAGTTTTTAGTATATTTTTATTAGTTTTTAGTTAAAATTCACTTTTCTAGACTTTACTATGAGTTTGTATGTTTTTCTGTGATTTCAGGTATTTTCTGGCTGAAATTGAGGGACCTGAGCAAAAATCTGATTCAGAGACTAAAAAGGACTGCAGATGCTGTTGGATTCTGACCTCCCTGCACTCGAAGTGGATTTTCTGGAGCTACAGAAGCCCAATTGGCGCGCTCTCAACGGCGTTGGAAAGTAGACATTCTGGGCTTTTCAGCAATGTATAATAGTCCATACTTTGCCCGAGATTTGATGGCCCAAATCGGCGTTCCAAATCAGCTCAAAACTGCCCGGCGTTAAACGCCGGAACTGGCACAAGAATGGGAGTTAAACGCCCAAACTGGCACAAAAGCTGGCGTTTAACTCCAAGAGAAGTCTCTACACGAAAATGCTTCAATGCTCAGCCCAAGCACACACCAAGTGGGCCCGGAAGTGGATTTTTATGTCATTTACTCATCTCTGTAAACCCTAGGCTACTAGTTCTCTATAAGTAGGACCTTTTACTATTGTATTGGAATCTTTTGATCACTTTAGATCTTAGATCATTGGGAGGCTGGCCTCACGGCCATGCCTAGACCATGTTCTTATGTATTTTCAATGGTGGAGTTTCTACACACCATAGATTAAGGTGTGGAGCTCTGCTGTACCTCGAGTATTAATGCAATTACTATTGTTCTTCTATTCAATTCGGCTTATTCTTGTTCTAAGATATCACTTGTTCTTCAACTTGATGAATGTGATGATCCATGACACTCATCATCATTCTCACCTATGAACGTGTGCCTGACAACCACCTCCGTTCTACCTTAGATTGAGTGGATATCTCTTGGATCCCTTAATCGGAATCTTCGTGGTATAAGCTAGAATTGATGGCGGCATTCAAGAGAATCCGGAAGGTCTAAATCTTGTCTGTGGTATTCTGAGTAGGATTCAATGATTGAATGACTGTGACGAGCTTCAAACTTGCAATTGTGGGGCGTTAGTGACAGACGCAAAAGAATCACTGGATTCTATTCCGACATGATCGAGAACCGACAGCTGAATAGCCGTGCCGTGACAGGGTGCGTTGAACATTTTCACTGAGAGGATGGGAGGTAGCCACTGACAACGGTGAAACCCTACATACAGCTTGCCATGGAAAGGAGTAAGAAGGATTGGATGAAGACAGTAGGAAAGCAGAGAGACGGAAGGGACCAAGCATCTTCATATGCTTATCTAAAATTCCCACCAATGAATTACATAAGTATCTCTATCTTTATCTTTATGTTTTATTCATCATTCATAACCATTTGAGTTTGCCTGACTAAGATTTACAAGGTGACCATAGCTTGCTTCATACCAACAATCTCTGTGGGATCGACCCTTACTCGCGTAAGGTTTATTACTTGGACGACCCAGTACACTTGCTGGTTAGTTGTGCGAAGTTGTGTTTATGCCATGGTATTGAACACCAAGTTTTTGGATTCATCACCGGGGATTATTTGAGTTGTGAAAAGAAGAGATCACAATTTCATGCACCACTAACGCTCTCGAAAGTGAGGCATAACCACGTTAAGAGCCACGTTAGTTACACTAACATGAACTCTAACATAGGACAAAGGGCACAAGGCAATGTTATTGGGAAAGGTGAGTCTCAATAACGCTTGTAAAGGTTTATAAGGCAATGTTATTGGGAAAGGAGAGTCCCAATAACGCTTGCAAAGGTTTACAAGGCTACGTTAGTGGTCACGTTGGTGCCACTAACGTTGGAGTTAACGTGGGCTATATGGGGTTGGAACGTTAGTGAAAAATGTGATTGCCACTAACGTTCTCGAACCCACAATGTCACTTAACGTTAACTTCACTAACGCCATGCCTAATTCATACGTCTCAGCAAGCTGAGCCCACTAAAGATTGTAACTGCTTCAACTCAAGATCTAAGGCCCACATCCAAGACTTAAAGAACTCACTAGAAAATCAAGAGAAGTAGTATATATAGGAGTAGTTTTGAACTATAGAGAAGCTTGGCACTTTGGAGAACTACCCTCTGTATATTTACTTTTCTGCACTTTTAGCTAGGGATGTATTCTTTTCTGCCATTTTCCATTTCTAGAGCTATGAACAACTAAACCCCTTTTATTGGGTTAGGGAGCTCTGTTGTAATTTGATGGATCAATTATAGTTTTCATTCTCTTCTTCTTTCTTCTCTTTTGATTTACTAGAAAGCTTTCTATCTTAATTCAATTGGTTAATTGTCTTGGAAAAGAAACTCTCCATAGTTGGATCTCCTCTGAGCCTTGGAAAAGGGATGAGGAGATCATGCTAGAAATGCTTTCTCATGTTGGACCAAATTGGGGTCTGGACGGATATAGTGACATGTAATCCTCCCAACACTTTGATTTGGAAATACATGTGGTATATCAGTGACCACACTTCATCTTTTCCCATGAGCAATTAAATCAAGGAATTGGGAAATTGTTCAAGCTTAGAGAGATTGGGTTGCCAAGGAATTGGAACCCAATCACTTAAGATTGCCAAGGAGATCAATAGATGCTTTGATTGAGGAAAAGATGAAAATGAATTTGATCCGGAGAATACAACATCTCCTGAGCCCAATGAATTCCCCATTTCTGATCTTACCTATTCTCTTTACTTTCTGCCCTTTATTTTCGTGCTCATTTCCCCAAATCTCCATCTAAGATTCTGCACTTTATTTTCTGCTATTTACTTTCCCGCCATTTAATTTTCTACAATTCTCAAACTACATTCTGTTTAGCTCAACTAGCATACTCTTCCAACTAAAGTTGCTTGACCAATCAATCTCTGTGGGATTCGACCTCACTCTATTGTGAGTTTTTACATGACGATAATTCGGTATACTTGCCGAAGGGAAATTTGTTGAGAGACAAGTTTTCATGCATCACTTTTCAAAAATTTTTCAAAAATATTATTTTTCTTTATTAATTTTTAGTTTTTCTATGAGTTTAGTGTCATGTTTTAAGTTTGGTGTCAATTGCATGCTTTTCTTTGTCTTCCAATTTTCGAATTGCATGTTCTTTGTTCTTCCTTGATCTTCAAATTGTTCTTGTCAATTTTTCTTGTTTGATCTTTGGTTTGTCTTGTTTTATGTCTTTTCTTGTTTTTCTTGTGCATTTTCAAATTTTTAGTTTTCAAAAAAAATATTTATTAAATACCTTTTTAAAACACGTTAAATTTATAGCTCAGTTGGCTAGAGCGTTGGCTTATGTTCTTGGCAATTGGGTATCTTCCTTTTAAAACTTTTTCAAAAATAATTTTTCTTTGATTAAATCTTGTGCCAAACTTTAAGTTTGGTGTTCTCTTGTTAATTTTCTTTAATTTTTGAAAATTTATTTTGGGTTTCTAAAAATTTTAACTTTGGTATTCTTTCTTTTGTTCTTGTTGTTCTTGTGAGTTTTCAAGGTGTTCTTGAGTCTTCTTTGTGTTTTGATCTTAAAAGTTTTAAGTTTGGTGTACATTGGTGTTTTCCCTCCAAAATTTTCGAAAACAAGGAGCATTGGATTTAAAAATTTTAAATCTTGTGCCTTTTGTGTGTTTTTCTCTTTCATAATAAAATTCAAAAATAAAAAATATCTTTTCTAACTATTTTTAAGCAAATATTTCAAAATTTTTTCATAAAAATTCAGATTTCAATTTAAAATTTTTTTCTTATCATATCTTAGTTGTTAAGATTTTAAAATCATATCTTTTTCAAAAATATCCTAACCACTTTCTCTCTCCTCACTTTTTCGAAATTCTTCATAAAATATTTTCAAATTTTTTATTTTTATTTTTATTTAGTTTTTATTTTATTTTATTTTATTATTTCAAAAATTATTTTTCTTATATAATAAAATAAATCTACATCATCTCCTTTTCTCCATCATGGATCTAAGTGGAAATGAACAGTCTAGAAGGACTTTGGGGTCATATGCTAACCCCACTACTGCTTCATATGGGAGTAGTATCTGTATACCCTCCATCGAAGTTAGTAGTTTTGAGTTGAATCCTCAGCTCATTATCATGGTACAGCAAAGTTGCCAATATTCCGGTCTTCCACAGGAAGAACCTACAGAGTTTCTGGCATAATTTTTACAAATTGCTGACACAGTACATGATAAGGAAGTAGATCAGGATGTCTACAGATTATTACTATTTCCATTTGCTGTAAAAGACCAAGCTAAGAGGTGGTTAAATAACCAACCTAAGGCTAGCATAAGGACATGGAAACAGCTGTCAATAAAATTCCTGAATCAATATTTCCCTCCAAAACGGATGACACAGCTAAGGCTGAACATCCAAGGCTTTAAACAAGGAGATAATGAATCTCTTTATGATGCCTAGGAGAGATACAGAGAGATGCTAAGAAAACACCCCTCTGAAATGTTTTCAGAGTGGGTGCAGTTAGACATCTTCTATTATGGGCTTACAGAGAAAGCTCAGATGTCTTTGGACCACTCAGCTGGTGGATCTATACACGTAAGAAAGACAATTGAAGAAGCTCAAGAGTTCATTGATACAGTTGCCAAGAATCAGCACCTGTACCTAAGTAGTGAACCTTCCATGAAAGAAGAGGCTAAAACAGTAACTGCTAAACTCAGTCCTGCAGAACAAGTTACTGAATTCAATCAGCAATTAGATTTTCTGACAAAACAGCTAGCCAAATTCAAGGAGATATTACAAGACACAAGAATGGCTAATATGAACATGGAAGTACAGTTGAAGCAAACAGAACAGTAGTTATCAAAACAAATAACAGAAGAGTGCCAAGCAGTTCAATTAAGAAGTGGGAAGACATTAAATACCTCACTTCAAGGCAGCAGGAAACCAAGAAATGAACAAACTGCTACCTAAAATCCCTCTGAGGACAGTAAGAGCTTAGAGAGAAATAATTCAGGCATTCAAACACCAAAAAAAGGTGAAGGGCTGGCGTTAAATGCCCAACCCATGCTCAGTTATGGCGTTCAAACGCCACAAACAGGCAAGGAAGTGGCGTTAAATGCCCAAAGGAAGCTCAGTTCTAGTGTTCAAACGCCAGAAAAGGTAAGAAATTGGCGTCCAATGCCAATCCAGCTTCCAACCCTGGCATTCAAACGCCAGTGGGGGATCAGACACATACAAGTACTGATAGCAACCCCTCTAAGAAGGCTTTCCTAACCACCTCTGTAGGAAATAAACCTGCAGCAACTAAGGTTGAGGAATACAAAGCCAAGATGTCTTATCCTCAGAAGCTCCGCCAAGCGGAATAGGATAAGCAATTTTCCCGCTTTACAGACTATCTCAGGACTCTTGAAATAAAGATTCTGTTTGCAGAGGCACTTGAGCAAATACCCTCTTATGCTAAGTTCGTGAAAGAGATCTTAAGTCATAAGAAGGATTGGAAAGAAACTGAAAAAGTTTACCTCACTGAAGAATGCAGTGCAGTCATTCTGAAAAGCTTACCAGAGAAGCTTAAAGATCCCAAAAGCTTTATGATACCATGCACATTAGAGGGTACTTGTACCAAGCAAGCTCTATGTGATCTTGGGGCAAGTATCAACCTAATACCTGCATCTACTATCAAAAAGCTTGGTTTGACTGAAGAAGTCAAACCAACCCGGATATGTCTCCAACTTGCTGATGGCTCCATTAAATACCCATCAGGCATGATTGAAGACATGATTGTCAAGGTTGGGCTATTTGCCTTTCCCTCTAACTTTGTGGTGCTGGAAATGGAGGAGCACAAGAGTGCAACTCTCATTCTAGGAAGACCTTTCCGAGCAACTGGACGAACCCCCATTGACGTCCAAAAAGGGGAATTAACCCTGAGAGTCAATGAGGACGCGTTTAAGTTGAATGTTGTCAAAGCTATGCAGCATCCAAACACCCCAAACGACTGCATGAGCATTGATATTATTGACTCTCTAGTGAAAGAGGTCAATATAACTGAGAGTCTCGAATCAGAGCTAGAGGATATCTTTAAAGATGCTCAGCCTGATCTGGAGGAACCAGAGAGAATAATAAAACCTCTGAAAATCCCTCAGGAAGAGGAGAAACCTCCTAAACCCGAGCTCAAACCATTACCGCCATCCTTGAAATATGTATTTCTGGGAGAAGGTGACACTTTTCCTGTAATCATAAGCTCTACCTTAGAGCCACAGGAAGAGGAAGCACTAATTTAAGTACTAAGGACACACAAGACAGCTCTTGGGTGGTCCATCAGTGATCTTAAGGGCATTAGCCCAGCCAGATGCATGCACAAGATCCTATTAGAGGGTGATGCTAAGCCAGTGGTTCAACCACAGAGGCAACTAAATCCAGCCATGAAGGAGGTGGTGCAGAAGGAGGTCTCTAAATTACTAGAGGCTGGGATTATTTATCCTATTTCTGATAGCCCCTGGGTAAGTCCTGTCCAAGTCATCCCTAAGAAGGGTGGCATGACAGTGGTTCATAATGAAAAAATGAACTGGTTCCTACAAGAATAGTTACAGGGTGGCGTATGTGTATTGATTACAGAAGGCTCAATACAGCTACCAGAAAGGATCATTTTCCTTTACCATTCATAGACTAGATGCTAGAAAAACTAGCAGGTCATGAATACTACTGCTTCCTGGATGGATATTCAGGTTATAATCAAATTGCAGTAGATCCCCAAGATCAAGAGAAAATAGCATTCACATGTCCATCCGGAGTATTTGCATACAGAAAGATGCCATTTGGTCTGTGCAATGCACCTGCAACCTTTCAAAGGTGTATGCTCTCTATTTTCTCTGATATGGTGGAAAAATTTCTGGAAGTCTTCATGGATGACTTTTCAGTATTTAGAGACTCATTCAGCTCCTGTCTTGACCATCTAGCACTTGTTTTAAAGAGGTGCCAAGAGACTAACCTGGTTTTAAACTGGGAGAAATGTCACTTCATGGTGACTAAAGGAATTGTCCTTGGACACAAAATTTCGAACAAGGGAATAGAGGTGGATCAAGCTAAGGTAGATGTAATTGAAAAATTACTACCACCTGCCAATGTTAAGGCAATCAGAAGCTTTCTAGGGCATGCAGGATTCTATAGGAGGTTTATAAAAGATTTTTCAAAAATCACCAAACCTCTGAGTAATCTTCTAGTTGCTGACACGCCATTTATCTTTGATAAGGAGTGTCTGCAGGCGTTTGAGACTCTGAAAGCTAAGCTGGTCACAGCACCAGTTATCTCTACACCAGACTGGGCATTATGATACGTAAAAATGAGATTTCACGTATAACCGGCAAGTATACCGGGTCGTATCAAGTAATAAAACTCACTAAGAGTGAGGTCGATCCCACAGAGATTGGTAGATTAAGCAACTTTAGTTTAATGATGGATTTAGTCAAGCAAACATGGTTTTGATTTTATGAGCATTGTGATTTTTGAACATAATTGCCGGAATTTAAATGGCAAGGAATTTAAGGAACTGGAATATAGAAATAAAATGAAAGTAAATAACTGAAACTTAAAATGCAAGAAACTTAAATGACATCAAAGATAAATTGCAAGGAATTAAAGGTTGCAGAAATTTAAAGAGCATAAGAGCAAAGAGCAAGAAATAAAGAGACAGAATGTAGATGACAAGAATAATAAATTTCAAGAATGTAGAAGGGAAATGGGGTAATGGGTGTTCAAACAACTAAGAGCAAGAGAAATGAGAATTAATGATGGAAAGAATCATTAGGGATCAGTGATGCAAATTCTCATGAATTGATGTTGATCAATTCCTTCTCAATCATGGGTATAGATCCATGGCAAGTGGGTAATTGAATCCCAATCTCTTGGTGATCCAATTTCTCTCAACATAACCAATTGCCACTCTCGTGATCTAATTGTTCATGAGAAGAGATGAAGCTCAATTTCTAATCTAAGCCACACAATTTCCAAAATCTCAACTTAGGGAGGTTACATCTCACATACCAACCAAAGTGTATTGATTAAGGAGATTATGAAAGGATGAACTCTAAACTGAACTATGTGGTTCATTTCTCAAATTCACCACACAATTCATATAGATTAACCCCTCTCTCGATGGTGATTGAATCTTTAAACAACAAGAGTTTCCTCTTGGATTAACCACTTGAATTGAGAAGGAGAAGATGATTTATCAATGCATTCAAACAAGCAGAGCTCTTCCCCCTAATGAAAGTGGGGTTTAGTGAATCATAGCTCCAATTTCAAAAACAATTGCCATAAATGAAAATTAAACTAAGTGTGAAGAAAGATGAAGAAGAAGAAGAAAATGCTTAAAACTGAAAGATGAAAAGTTGCAAGAAAAGCCAAAATAGCTTTCCGGCATACTCCCGGAAATTCAAGAGAGTTCTCCAAGTACAAGTGCTAGAAAGTAAAAGTTTCTATGAGTCTAAATGTAAAAAAAAAATCCTCTTAAAAGTACACCACTATTTTCTATTTATACTACTCCTAAAACTCCTTTAAAGATCTTTGATTGGGCTAGCAATGTGGGCTTCATTCTTTGTTAAATTCTTGGCAATGGAAGAAGTCAATGGAGCAAGTGTTACTAAACAGAGAAGGAAGAGCTCATTCATAATGCTCCTGGCCCAATGGGGCGTTACTGGCAAACACGCCAGTGTAAAGGCACGTTGGCAATGTGCTTATGAGTTTCCTGGGCTGGGAACTTTGTGCTGGGTGTTGTTTGCCCAAGTTGTTGCTAACAACTTGGCTTCTCTTCTTTTTGGCTCCACTTTCATGCTTAATGTTGCCCAGAATTTGAGTGTCAATCCTCTGCTTCAATATGGACTATCATACATCATTGGAAAGCTCAGAGTGTCTTCTTTCTAATGCACTTGTAATCATCTTAATTGAAGCTTTGTAGCTCAAGTTATGCTTCCTCAAAGAAGGTAAGGTCAGGCTGCCAAGTTGTTGCTGAACACGCCCCTTTCTTCTCAAGTTGGTAACGTGCCAAGCCTCCCAAGGCTGAAACATGGGGCTGGCGTTGTCCTCAAACACGCCCCCTTGTTAGCACGTTGGCAACGTGCTCGTGCTCCCCTCCAGGGCTGCTTTCTAGCCTTCAACTTTGCTTGTCACGTTGCCTTGGAACACGCCTCTAGAGCTTGGCATTGGCAACGTGCTCGAGTGAGGGAAAGTTGCTCTCCAAACTTGTTTGCTGCATTGTTGTGGATAACGCCCATGCATTTCAGCGTTGGCAATGTTGGCTTCCTTTCCTGGACAGCCTCCTTGCTTGGCGTTGTCACAAAACACTCCAACTCTTCCTGGAGTTAGCAACGTGCTCTAGCTATCCTCAAGGGCTCATTCATGCTTCTTTGAATTTCAACCTCATTTCCTTGTTTTTTTGGGGCCTAAAGATGACTCTGATTCGAGCTTTCATTTCATGCTCCACTATAGACTATTATATATGGATGGAAAGCTCTGAATGTCAACTTTCCAACGCAACTGGAAGCACTCAATTTGGATCTCTATAACGCAAGTTATGCTCGTTTGAAGGAGATAGGGTCAGGCTGCCAAAATCGCACACGTTTTTGGTGAAAACGCCCTTGTTTCCAGCGTTGCCAACGTGCTCAGATTCTGAAGCTCTAAATGAAGCCATCTTTTGAAGCTTCAAATGAATGCCAATCCCATACTATGATATATGGTTGGAAAGCTCTGGATGTCTACTTTCAAATGACGTTGGAATCACCTCATTTGGAGCATTGTAGCTCAAGATATACTCCATTGAAGAAGGTAAGGTCAGGCTGCCAGGGTTGCCAGCGTTTTTGGCAAACACTCCTTCTTCTCAGCACGTTGGCAACGTGCCAGCCCCTGCCCCCTTGCTCCATGCTTGCTTCCTGGCATTGCCACTACACACGCCAATGAACCTTCAAGTTGGCAACGTGCTTGTGGCTTCCTTCTTGCTCCAAGCTTTGCTTGCTACGTTACCATTGCACACGCCTTTAGAAGCTGGCGTTGGCAATGTGCTCGAGCTTCTTCCCTGGGCAAATTCTTCTAGCTCAGCGTTGCCTTGAACAACGCCTATACTCCCCACGTTGGCAACGCCCTCGAAGCTCCTCCCTGGCCCAAGTTGGCAACGCCCAAATGTGCACTCCAATGTAGCTTGGCGTTGCCTTCAAACACTCACCCTTTCTCCAAGTTGGCAACGCCCAAATGTGCATAGTTCTCACAGGAGACCACTTTCTTGCAAGGTTGTTTGTTCTCTTCCTGAAATAAGGTTTCAATGGCGTTGCCAACTTGAATCCTAAGTTAGCAACGTGCATATTGTTATTCTTGAAAGAGTTGATAACCACTTGCTTGCTTCATTCTTGCTTCAATTCTTTCTTGTTTCATCATCTATCATTAACAAGGGAAATTGCTTCAAAGTCTCACCAATCCATGCAATTAATTCCATGAGATTCATTCATACTCATTCATTTATGTATTCCTTAAATCATTTGCATGAATTTGGCTATAATTAACATGGTCTTTGGTATTCTCATGCATGAAGACAAAACTCATAAAAATACTTGTTTATTTAAAGAAAATGAGTGAAACTAAGCTAAAACCAACTAAACTAACTAGCTAATATAGTAAATATGCAAATGCATCACAACACCAAACTTAAACCTTGCTTGTCCTCAAGCAACAAAAGAACTATGCACAAAGATTTCTTTTAATTGGAATGAGTTGAGGAATAGCTTGTAATACCTTGGTGAGTGAAGTGATTAAGTGATAGTGGGGTGAACTCTGAATTATGTGTTCATGCAAGGGTCCCAGTGCTTATCAGTCCTTACATTTTGGAAGTCTTAGATCTTAGGACTTTCATTCAAATGATATCATGGAAATCTCTCTATAGGTAATCACCTTGAAACAGCTCATAGTTTGTGTCTTGGCCTTGACTCTAAGTGTCATGTCTCAAAGCGGCTCTTTAGATAAGCTTTCAATCAATACTCCCAAACCAGTTGGTTTTAAGGTATTAGGTGTTGAAACTCCCCTTAGGATTTACTTGCTCAAGCCTCTCTCTTTGACACAATTCTACCACAAGCATTTAACTAGGATAGTAACTCTTTGAGTTCTCATTTCCTTCTTTTTCTTCCTAGTAATTGATGCTCAGAGCCTTTTACCATGTTCTTTTGTTTTTTTTTTTTTGCTGCTTCTTGGATCAATGTGTTTGAGAATCTCCATAATACTTCTTTGAACTCTATTTCCTGCCTATGAGCTCCCATGCAAGTTTTCACAAACATGCAACCTCAATACACAATCATACAACTAGAACCACCACTTCTCTTAATCTTTTGCTTGCCTCAAAATAGATTTTTGACTCCTCAATCATTCTTTTCAAAGAAATGTTCTCTGTTTGTATTTTCATAGGTATTGAGTGCAAGCAATTTCAAGAGTATGGTGTTATGATATATCAAACATC
Source organism: Arachis hypogaea (assembly GCF_003086295.3). Lineage (NCBI taxonomy): Eukaryota > Viridiplantae > Streptophyta > Magnoliopsida > Fabales > Fabaceae > Arachis > Arachis hypogaea. The sequence goes on from NC_092039.1 coordinate 59,267,276, forward strand.
TTAGTTACTGAACTACAAAGAAGTTATACTAAGCAGACAAACAGGGGTACAATATCACTTTCAATCATAGTAGTTTGAATACAAGACAATCACTCAACAATACAACCTTTTGGAGTTTACTTGCTTTACTCCTTATCATCATCATTGTTGGTCTTTATATCCCTCTTTGTCTCTTTGGTTGATGATGCTTGATCCTTTTCAAGATTGAAGTGATCGCCTACAATGAACTTTGAAAGTTGCTTGTCTCCAAGCACTTGAGAGATGGTTAGCATGCATGTATGCTTGTGATCTTCTAGACATAAGTTGGTGTGGGGACACCAAACTTAGTTCCTTGCTTACTTTTATATGCAGTGGAATGAATACATGTAAGAAACATCAAGTGCTTCTATTAAGGAAATAAAATCTAAATTAAAAGTGGCAATTGTTAAGTAGCTTTTCTGATTGTTTGGAGCTAGTGACTAATCATGCAAAGGGTTAAAATGTGTCTTTAATGAAACTTTTTGGTGGAACACCAAACTTAGCACCTCACATTCACCTTTGAATTTTGTTGGTGTGTAACACCAAACTTAGCTCCTTGCAATGCAGATAAATATACTTAACTCTTTTATTGAATTAACTAAGAAAAGAAGACTACCTTTGGTTGGGTTGCCTCCCAACAAGCGCTTTTTTATCGTCATTAGCTTGACAGTTGTCCCTCTTTAGGGCGGATGATGATCATAGTGCCTTAATCCTTCCCCTCTCACCGTGAGCTTCCTTCCAGTATCATTCTTGATGATTTCCACATGTTCAAGTGAGAGGGTTTTGTTCACTGTGTAGTATCCAGAAAAGTGTGGAGATGTCTCTATTGGTTGGTAAGTTAGCATCACTTTATCCCCTGGTGAGAAGTCTTCAGTGGAGATTTTCTTGTTCCTCCATCCTCTTGGCATTTTCTTCTTGGGACTCTCTTCTTTTCCAGGAGATAGTTCAGGTTTTGGGGTCTCAATTTTGGACGGTCCTTGCTATGAATCTTAAATGCTGACTTTGATTGCAGCTTCTCCTCTATTCTTTGAGCTTGTTGCAGCACCTCCACCTCTTCATTTTCTTTCCAGCATGAGCTTGGAAGTGCCTCATCAGGTGCCTCTTTCAAGTTTGGATCTATGGAATCAATCTTCATACACTCTTCCTCTTGGGAGGAGTCTTGCAAATTCTTGAACACATGGAACACTATATGCTCATCATGCACCCTTAGCATTAATTCTCCTTTTTCGACATCTATCAATGCCCTGGCAGTAGCTAAAAAGGGCCTCCCTAGAATAATGGGAGTGTTGTCATCTTCCTCTATGTCTAGGATGACAAAGTCAACTGGGAGGAAAAATTTGTCCACCTTTACTAATACATTCTCTACAACCCCGAGTGCTTGCTGAATAGATTTATCCGCCATTTGACGGGCTATCTTTGTAGGTTTCAATTCATGAATCTAAAGCTTCCTCATCAAAGATAGAGGCATCAGATTTATGCTTGCACCAAGATCACAAAATGCTCTCTCAATCATCATGTTGCCTATTGTGCAGGGGATGTGAAAGCTCCCTGGGTCTTTCATCTTCTTTGGCAACTTTTTCTGGATGATGGCACTACACTCCCTGGTCATCACAACCGTTTGTCCCTCTTTCAAGGATCTTTTCTTTGTCAACAATTCCTTCATGAACTTAGCATATAGGGGCATCTGTTCAAGTGCTTCAATGAAAGGGATGTTGATGTGTAGTGTCTTGAATATTTCCAAGAATTTGGAATATTGCTTCTCTTTGTTCTCTTCTTTAAACCTTTGAGGGTATGGGAGCATTGGTTGGTATGCTTTCACTGCTTCCTTCTTAGCTAATTTATCACTTTGTGTATAGGTTTCTTGCTCCTGCTTTTGTTCCTTCACCTCTTCTTTTAAGCCTTCTTTGATGTGCTCTTCCTGAGTAATGGCTTCTGTCTCCACTTTCTTCCCACTTCTCAGGGTGATTGCTTTACACTCCTCCCATTTTATGGCTTTTTCTGTGTCTCTTGGGTTGGGTATCGTATCACTTGGAAGAACATTGGTTGGCCGTTCAGCTTGTTTGGCTAATTGTCCCACTTGTCGCTCAATACTCTTCATGGTGGCCTCATGTTCCTTTTGTCCCTTGATTAAGGCTTGAGTGGTTTGAGCAAGTGCTTGCAAGGTTGCTTCAAGATTTGAGATTCTGGTCTCATGATGGTCAATTGGGGATATGATGGGGGTTGATTGTTGTTGGAAGTTGTTGGGTGGATTAGTGTGGTAGTTTTGTGAGTTAGATGTTGGTACAGGAAAGTTGTTTTGGTGAGTTTGTGAATTATTATGAGGTGGTTGATATGTGTTTTGTGTTTTTCTATATTGGTTAGTGTTGGTGACATGGTGATTTTGGTTATTTGTGTTACGGGTGTGGTTGTGGTTGTTGTTCTTTTGCCAATGGTTTTCACCCCACTTTAGATTGGGATGATTTTTCTAGGATGGGTTGTATGTATCACCATGAAATTCATCCTGAGAATTTGAAGTATTTTGCATGTACTGAACTTGTTCTTGTGGCTGTTCAACAGTGGTCCCTTCACCTTGGCCCCATTCAAGTGATGATTGATTTGTTGTGTTCACTGATGCTAGTTGGAAACCATCCATTCTCTTTGTTATCATTTCCATTTGTTGTTGGATTTGTTGGTGCATTAACTTATTTTGTGCGAAGATAACGTCAACACCTTCAAGCTCCATTACACCTTTCTTTGGGGTCAGGTTATGTTGCCTCTCTGATGAGTAATAATACTGATTGTTTGCTATAATCTCAATGAGGTCTTGAGCCTCTTCAGCAGTTTTCATCATGTTGAGTGATCCTCCTGATGAGTAGTCTAGTCCCTTCCTTGCTTCTAAGTTTAAGCCTTCATAGAAGTTTTGGAGTTTGACCCAATCACTAAACATGTCAGGTGGACATCTTCTCATTAGTGCCTTATATCTTTCCTAGGCTTCATACAATGACTCCCCTTCCATTTGCCTGAAAGTTTGAACCTCCGTCTTCAACTTGATGATTCTTTGAGGTGGGTAGAACTTTGCTAGAAATCTGCCCATCAGGTCATTCCAATTGTCGAGGCTTTCCTTGGGGAATGACTCTAGCCATTGAGTGGCCTTGTCCCTCAAAGAGAATGGGAATAGCAGCAGTTTGTAGACATCTGGATGCACTCCATTTGTCTTTACTGTATTGCATATCCTCAGAAAAATAGACAAATGTTGATTTGGGTCTTCAAAAGGTCCCCCTCCATAGGAGCAGTTGTTTTGTACCAAAGTGATGAGTTGGGGTTTTAACTCAAAGTTATTGGCCTGAACACTTGGAGTGGCAATACTACTCCCACAATGTCTTGGATCAGGGATGGTATAAGAAGATAGCACCCTTCTAGGTGGTCCATCATTGTTGTTGACCCCTCCAGGAGGATTGTGCATGTCGTCCTCCATGACTTGGTCTTCTCCCTCTAATTCCTCTTCACCAACTATCCCCTTTCCTCTTTCTGCTCTCCTTACCCTTCGGAGGGTTCTCTCGTCCTCAATATTAAGTCTATTAGCTCCTGACATACACAAACAAAACCAAAATCACAAGTGAAACACTCTAGAACTAGAGTGGAATTGGAGTTAGTGAAACAAAGTATCAAACAGTTAGTGGGCTTAACAAAAACACTAAAAAAATGCTTAATCTAAACCACCATTCACTTAATCATAGTCAATCTTTTCCAATCCCCGGCAACGGCGCCAAAAACTTGATACGTAAAAATGAGATTTCACGTATAACCGGAAAGTATACCGGGTCGTATCAAGTAATAAAACTCACTAAGAGTGAGGTCGATCCCACGGAGATTGGTAGATTAAGCAACTTTAGTTTAATGATGGATTTAGTCAAGCAAACATGGTTTTGATTTTATGAGCATTGTGATTTTTGAACATAATTGCAGGAATTTAAATGGCAAGGAATTTAAAGAACTGGAATATAGAAATAAAATGAAAGTAAATAACTGAAACTTAAAATGCAAGAAACTTAAATGACATCAAAGATAAATTGCAAGGAATTAAAAGTTGCAGAAATTTAAAGAGCATAAGAGCAAAGAGCAAGAAATAAAGAGACAGAATGTAGATGACAAGAATAATAAATTGCAAAAATGTAGAAGGGAAATGGGGTAATGGGTGTTCAAACAACTAAGAGTAAGAGAAATGAGAATTAATGATGGAAAGAATCATTAGGGATCAGTGATGCAAATTCTCATGAATTGATGTTGATCAATTCCTTCTCAATCATGGGTATAGATCCATGGCAAGTGGGTAATTGAATCCCAATCTCTTGGTGATCCAATTTCTCTCAACATAACCAATTGCCACTCTCGTGATCTAATTGTTCATGAGAAGAGATGAAGCTCAATTTCTAATCCAAGCCACACAATTTCCAGAATCTCAACTTAGGGAGGTTACATCTCACATACCAACCAAAGTGTATTGATTAGGGAGATTATGAAAGGATGAACTCTAAACTGAACTATGTGGTTCATTTCTCAAATTCACCACACAATTCATATAGATTAACCCCTCTCTCGATGGTGATTGAATCTTTAAAGAACAAGAGTTTCTTCTTGGATTAACCACTTGAATTGAGAAGGAGAAGATGATTTATCAATGCATTCAAACAAGCAGAGCTCTTCCCCCTAATGAAAGTGGGGTTTAGTGAATCATAGCTCCAATTTCAACAACAATTGCCATAAATGAAAATTAAACTAAGTGTGAAGAAAGATGAAGAAGAAGAAGAAAATGCTTAAAACTGAAAGATGAAAAGTTGCAAGAAAAGCCAAAATAGCTTTCTGGTATACTCCCGGAAATTCAAGAGAGTTCTCCAAGTACAAGTGCTAGAAAGTAAAAGTTTCTATGAGTCTAAATTTCAAAAAAAATCCTCCTAAAAGTACACCACTATTTCCTATTTATACTACTCCTAAAACTCCTTTAAAGATCTTTGATTGGGCTAGCAATGTGGGCTTCATTCTTTGTTAAATTCTTGGCAATGGAAGAAGTCAATGGAGCAAGTGTTGCTAAACAGAGAAGGAAGAGCTCATTCATAATGCTCCTGGCCCAATGCGGCGTTACTGGCAAACACGCCAGTGTAAAGGCACGTTGGCAATGTGCTTATGAGTTTCCTGGGCTGGGAACTTTGTGCTGGGCGTTGTTAGCCCAAGTTGTTGCTAACAACTTGGCTTTTCTTCTTTTTGGCTCCACTTTCATGCTTAATGTTGCCCAGAATTTGAGTGTCAATCCTCTGCTTCAATATGGACTATCATACATCATTGGAAAGCTCAGAGTGTCTTCTTTCTAATGCACTTGGAATCATCTTAATTGAAGCTTTGTAGCTCAAGTTATGCTTCCTCAAAGAAGGTAAGGTCAGGCTGCCAAGTTGTTGCTGAACACGCCCCTTTCTTCTCAAGTTGGCAACGTGCCAACCCTCCCAAGGCTGAAACATGGGGCTGGCGTTGTCCTCAAACACGCCCCCTTGTTGGCACGTTGGCAACGTGCTCGTGCTCCCCTCCAGGACTGCTTTCTAGCCTTCAACTTTGCTTGTCACGTTGCCTTGGAACACGCCTCTAGAGCTTGGCATTGGCAACGTGCTCGAGTGAGGGAAAGTTGCTCTCCAAACTTGTTTGCTGCGTTGTTGTGGATAACGCCCATGCATTTCAGCATTGGCAACGTTGGCTTCCTTTCCTGGACAGCCTCCTTGCTTGGCGTTGTCACAAAACACTCCAACTCTTCCTGGAGTTAGCAACGTGCTCGAGCCATCCTCAAGGGCTCATTCATGCTTCTTTGAATTTCAACCTCATTTCCTTGTTTTTTTGGGGCCTAAAGATGACTCTGATTCGAGCTTTTATTTCATGCTCCACTATAGACTATTATATATGGTTGGAAAGCTCTGAATGTCAACTTTCCAACGCAACTGAAAGCACTCAATTTGGATCTCTATAACTTAAGTTATGCTCCTTTGAAGGAGACAGGGTCAGGCTGCCAAATCGCACACGTTTTTGGTGAAAACGCCCTTGTTTCCAGCGTTGCCAACGTGCTCAGATTCTGAAGCTCTAAATGAAGCCATCTTTTGAAGCTTCAAATGAATGCCAATCCCATACTATGATATATGGTTGGAAAGCTCTGGATGTCTACTTTCAAATGCCGTTGGAATCACCTCATTTGGAGCTTTGTAGCTCAAGATATACTCCATTGAAGGAGGTAAGGTCAGGCTGCCAGGGTTGCCAGCGTTTTTGGCAAACACTCCTTCTTCTCAGCACGTTGGCAACGTGCCAGCCCCTGCCCCCTTGCTCCATGCTTGCTTCCTGGCGTTGCCACTACACACGCCAATGAACCTTCAAGTTGGCAACGTGCTTGTGGGTGCCTTCTTGCTCCAAGCTTTGCTTGCTACGTTACCATTGCACACGGCTTTAGAAGCTGGCGTTGGCAACGTGCTCGAGCTTCTTCTCTGGGCAAATTCTTCTAGCTCAGCGTTGCCTTGAACAACTCCTATACTCCCACATTGGCAACGCCCTCGAAGCTCCTCCCTGGCCCAAGTTGGCAACGCCCAAATGTGCACTCCAATGTAGCTTGGCGTTGCCTTCAAACACTCACCCTTTCTCCAAGTTGGCAACGCCCAAATGTGCATAATTCTCACAGGAGACCACTTTCTTGCAAGGTTGTTTGTTCTCTTCCTGAAGTAAGGTTTCAATGGCGTTGCCAACTTGAATCCCAAGTTAGCAACGTGCATATTGTTATTCTTGAAAGAGTTGATAACCACTTGCTTGCTTCATTCTTGCTTCAATGCTTTCTTGTTTCATCACCTATCATTAACATGGGAAATTGCTTCAAAGTCTCACCAATCCATGCAATTAATTCCATGAGATTCATTCATACTCATTCATTTATGTATTCCTTAAATCATTTGCATGAATTTGGCTACAATTAACATGGTCTTTGGTATTCTCATGCATGAAGACAAAACTCATAAAAATACTTGTTTATTTAAAGAAAATGAGTGAAACTAAGCTAAAACCAACTAAACTAACTAGCTAATATAGTAAATATGCAAATGCATCACATTACCATTTGAACTAATGTGTGATGCCAGTGACCATGCCATTACTGCAGTGTTGGGACAAAGGCATGACAAGCTTCTGCACGTCATTCATTATGCTAGTCGTGTTTTAAATGACGCACAGAAGAACTACACAACCACAGAAAAAGAGTTACTTACAGTGATTTACGCCATTGACAAGTTCAGGTCTTATTTAGTAGGATCAAAAGTGATTGTGTACACTGACCATGCTGCTCTTAAATATCTACTCACAAAGCAGGATTCAACACCCAGACTCATAAGATGGGTGTTGCTTCTGCAAGAGTTTGATATAGAAATAAGAGACAGAAAAGGGACAAAGAACCAAGTAGTAGATCACCTGTCTCGAATAGAACCAGTAGAAGAGGCATCCCTCCCTCTTACTAAGATCTCTGAAAACTTTCTGGATGAGCAACTCTTTGCCATCCAAAAAGTACCATGGTTTGCAGACATTGCAAAATACAACGCTGTGAGATTCATACCCAAAGAGTATAGTAGGCAGCAATCAAAGAAATTGATCACAGATGCAAAGTACTATCTTTGGGATGAACCATATCTCTTTAAGAGATGTGCAGACGGAGTAATCCGTAGATGTGTGCCTAAAGAGGAAGCACAGAAGATCCTCTAGCATTGTCATGGATCACAATATGGAGGACATTTTGGAAGTGAGTGAACAGCCACAAGAGTCCTCCAATGTGGCTTCTATTGGCCTACTCTCTATAAAGACTCCCGAGAGTTTGTACTTAATTGTGATAGTTGCCAAAGATCTGGCAATCTGCCTCACAGTTATGCCATGCCTCAACAAGGGATCTTGGAGATTGAGTTGTTTGAAGTATGGGGTATTGACTTCATGGGACCTTTCCCACCATCATACTCAAACACTTATTGGTGCACGAAATTGCAATCACACTTTTGCAATTCCGCACAACTAACCAGCAAGTACACTGGGTCGTCCAAGTAATACCTTACGTAAGGGTCGATCCCATGGAGATTGTTGGCTTGAAGCAAGCTATGGTTATCTTGTGACTCTTAGTCAGGATATCAATAATTCTCAAGTTTAATTGTGAAAAGTAAAAGAACATGAAATAAATACTTGTTTTGTAGTAATGGAGAACAGGTTGAGGTTTTGGAGATGCTCTATTTTCTGAATCTCTGCTTTCCTACTGTCTTCTTCTTCATGCACGCAAGGCTCCTTCCATGGCAAGCTGTATGTAGGGTTTCACCGTTGTCAATGGCTACCTCCCATCCTCTCAGTGAAAATGTTCAATGCGCTCTGTCACAGCACGGCCAATCATCTGTCGGTTCTCAATCAGGTTGGAATATAATCCAGTGATTCTTTTGCGTCTGTCACTAACGCCCAGCCCTCAAGAGTTTGAAGCTCGTCACAGTCATTCAATCCTTGAATCCTACTCAGAATACCACAGACAAGGTTTAGACCTTCCGGATTCTCTTAAATGCCGCCATCAATTCTAGCTTATACCACGAAGATTCTGATTAAGGAATCCAAGAGATATTCACTCAATCTAAAGTAGAACGGAGGTGGTTGTCAGGCACACGTTCATAGGTGAGAATGATGATGAGTGTCACGGATCATCACATTCATCAAGTTGAGGAACAAGTGATATCTTAGAATAGAAGCAAGCGTGATTGAATGAAAAACAGCAGTAATTGCATTAATCCATCAAGACACAGCAGAGCTCCTCACCCCCAACCATGGGATTTAGAGACTCATGCCGTAGAAGATACAATAAGAAACGTGTAATGTGTCATGAGGTAATGATACAATGTCAAAATATCCTATTTATAGTGAACAAGTAACCTACGATATACAGAAATAAGTAAATGACGTAAAAATCCACTTCCGGGGTCCACTTGGTGTGTGCTTGGGCTGAGCATTGACGCTTTCATGTGTAGAGACTTTTCCTGGAGTTAAACGCCAGCTTTTGTACCAGTTTGGGCGTTTAACTCCAATTTTTGTGCCTGTTCCGGCGTTAAACGCCGGGAATTCTGAAGCTGATTTGCAACGCCGGTTTGGGCCATCAAATCTCGGGCAAAGTATAAACTATTATACATTGCTGAAAAGCCCAGGATGTCTACTTTCCAACGCAATTGAGAGCGCGCTAATTGGGTTTCTGAATCTCCAGAAAATCCACTTCGAGCGCAGGGAGGTCAGAATCCAACAGCATCTGCAGTCCTTTTTCAGAATCAGATTTTTGCTCAGGTCCCTCAATTTCAGCCAGAAATTACCTGAAATCACAGAAAAACACACAAACTCATAATAAAGCCCAAAAAAATAAATTTTAAATAAAAACTAATAAAAACATACTAAAAACTAACTAAAATGTACTAAAAACATACTAAAAACAGTGCCAAAAAGCGTATAAATTATCCGCTCATCACAACACCAAACTTAAATTGTTGCTTGTCCCCAAGCAACTGAAAATCAAATAGGATAAAAGAAGAGAACATACTATAGACTCCAAAATATCAATGAAACTTAGCTCCAATTAGATGAGCGGGACTAGTAGCTTTTTGCTTCTGAACAGTTTTGGCATCTCACTTTATCCTTTGAAGTTTAGAATGATTGGCATCTATAGAAACTCAGAATTCAGATAGTGTTATTGATTCTCCTAGTTAATTATGATGATTCTTGAACATAGCTACTTTATGAGTCTTGGCTGTGGCCCAAAGCAATCTGTCTTCCAGTATTACCACCGGATACATACATGCCACAAACACAAAACTGGGTGAACCTTTTCAGATTGTGACTCAGCTTTGCTAGAGTCCCCAATTAGAGGTGTCCAGGGTTCTTAAGCACACTCTTTTTTCTCTGGATCACGACTTTAACCGCTCAGTCTCAAGTTTTCACTTGACACCTTCACGCCACAAGCACATGGTTAGGGACAGCTTGGTTCAGCCGCTTAGGCCAGGATTTTATTCCTGTGGGCCCTCCTATCCACTGATGCTCAAAGCCTTGGATCCTTTTTATTTTACCCTTGCCTTTTGGTTTAAACGGCTATTGGCTTTTCTGCTTGCTTTTTTTGTATTTACTGCTTTTTCTTGCTTCAAGAATCAATTTGATGATTTTTCAGATCCTCAATAACATTTCTCGTTTTCCATCATTCTTTCAAGAGCCAACAATTTTAACATTCTTAAAACAACAAATTCAAAAGACATATGCACTGTTCAAGCATTCATTCAGAAAACAAAAAGTATTGTCACCACATCAAACTAATTTAACTAGTTTCAAAGATGAATTCGGAATCCTGTACTTCTTGTTCTTTTGTGACTAAAAACATTTTTTATCTAAGAAAGGTGATGGATTCATAGGACATTTATAACTTTAAGGCATAGACACTAAGACACTAATGATCATGTAATAAAGACATAAACATAGATAAACATAAAGCATAAAAATTTGAAAAACAGAAAACAAAGAACAAGGAAATTAAAGAACGGGTCCACCTTAGTGATGGCGGCTTGTTCTTCCTCTTGAAGAACTTATGGAATGCTTTTGAGCTCGTCTATGTCTCTTCCTTGTCTTTGTTTCTCTTCCCTCATAGCTTTTTGATCTTTTCTAATCTCATGGTGGATGATGGAATGCTCTTGGTGCTCCATCCTTAGTTGTCCCATGTTAGAGCTTAATTCTCCTAGGGAGGTGTTGATTTGCTCCCAATAGTTTAGTGGAGGGAAGTGCATCCCTTGAGGCATCTCAGGGATTTCATGATGAGGAATTTCCTCATGCTCTTGTTTGCTCCATCCTTTTCTTAGTGATGAGATTTTGAGATGAATCTCTCTATCTCCCAGACTCAGAGGTGGAAGCTTTTGCCTTCCCTTTCCTCTTTCTAGAGGTTTCTCTGGCCTTAAGTGTCGTACATGGTTATGGAAAAACAAAAAGCAACGCTTTTACCACACCAAACTTAGAAGGTTTGCTCATCCTCGAGCAACAGAAGAGAAGAGGGAGCAGAAGAAGAAGAAATAGAGGAGATGGAGGGGGCTTTGTGTTTCGGCCAAGGGGGAGAAGTAGTGTTTAGGTTGTGTGAAAATGAGGGGGTGAAGATGGGTTTATATAGGGGTGGAGAGGTATTAAGGTGATTGGTTAGTGGGTGAAGAAGAGAGAGAGTGGTAGGGTAAGTGGGGATCCTGTGGGGTCCACAGATCCTGAGGTGTCAAGGATAACTCATCCCTGCACCAAGTGGCGTGCAAAACGCCCTTTTCTGCCAATCCTGGCGTTAAACGCCAGGCTGCTGCCCATTTCTGGCGTTTAATGCCAGCTTCTTGCCCATTCCTGGCGTTAAACGCCAGTCTGGTGCCCCTTTCTGGCGTTAAATGCCCAGAATGGTGCCAGACTGGGGGTTAAACGCCCATTTGCTATCCTTACTGGCGTTTAAACGCAGCAGGTTTTTCCTCCAGGGTGTGCTATTTTTCTTTCTGTTTTTCATTCTGTTTTTGCTTTTTCAATTGATTTTGTGACTTCACATGATCATCAACCTACAGAAAACATAAAATAACAATGGAAAATAGATAAATATAACATTGGGTTGCCTCCCAACAAGCGCTTCTTTAATGTCAATAGCTTGACAGTGGGCTCTCTTGGAGCCTCACGGATACTCAGAGCATGATGATGGCCTCTCAACACCAAACTTAGAGTTTGGTTGTGCCCTCTCAACACCAAACTTAGAGTTTGAATGTGGGGGCTTTATTTGACTCTGTATTGAGAGAATCCTTTCATGCTTCTTCCCTTTCCTGTCTGCAAACCATGGTACTTCCTGAATGGCAAATAGTTGCTCATCCAGAAAGGTTTCAGAGATCTCAGTAGGAGAGTGGAGTGCTCCTGCTACTGGTTCTATTCGGGACAGGTGATCAGCTACTTGATTCTCTGTCCCTTTTCTGTCTCTTATTTTTATATCAAACTCTTGCAGAAGAAACACCCATCTTATGAGCCTGGGTTTTGAATCCTGCTTTGTGAGTAGATATTTAAGAGCAGCATGGTCAGTGTACAGAATCACTTTTGATCTTACTAGATAGGATCTAAACTTGTCAATGGCATAAACCACTGCAAGTAACTCTTTTTCTGTGGTTGTGTAATTCTTCTGTGCATCATTTAAAACACGACTAGCATAATAAATGACGTGCAGAAGCTTGTTATACCTCTGTCCCAACACTGCACCTATGGTATGGTTACTGGCATCACACATTAGTTCGAATGGTAATGTCCAGTCTGGTGCAGAGATGACTGGTACTGTGACCAGCTTAGCTTTTAGAGTCTCAAACGCCTGCAGACACTCCTTATCAAAGATAAATGGCGTGTTAGCAGCTAGCAGATTACTCAGAGGTTTGGAAATTTTTGAAAAATCTTTTATAAACCTTCTGTAGAATCCTGCATGCCCCAGAAAGCTTCTGATTGCCTTAACATTGGTAAGTGGTGGTAATTTTTCAATTTCTTCAACTTTAGCTTGATCCACCTCTATTCCCTTGTTTGAAATTTTATGCCCAAGGACAATCCCTTCAGTCACCATAAAGTGACATTTTTCCCAGTTTAAAACTAGGTTGGTCTCTTGGCATCTTTTCAGAACAAGTGCTAGATGGTTAAGGCAGGAGCTGAATGAGTCTCCAAATACTGAAAAGTCATCCATGAAGACTTCCAAAAATTTCTCTACCATATCTGAGAAGATAGAGAGCATGCACCTCTAAAAGGTTGCAGGTGTATTACACAAACCAAAGGGCATCCTTCTGTATGCAAATACTCCAGAAGGACATGTGAATGCTGTTTTCTCTTAGTCTTGAGGATCTACTGCAATTTGGTTGTAACCTGAATAGCCATCCAAAAAGCACTAATATTCATGACCTGCTAGTCTCTCTAACATCTGGTCTATGAATGGTAAAGGAAAATGATCCTTCCTTGTGGTTGTATTGAGCCTTCTGTAGTCAATACACATACGCCACCCTGTAACTGTTCTTGTAGGAACCAGTTCATTCTTTTCATTATGAACCACTGTCATGCCTCCCTTTTTGGGGACAACGTGGACAGGACTCACCCAGGGGCTATCAGAAATAGGATAAATAATCCCAGCCTCTAGTAACTTAGTGACCTCTTTCTGCACCACCTCCTTCATGGCTGGATTTAGCCGCCTCTGTGGTTGAACCACTGGCTTAGCATCATCCTCCAATAGGATATTGTGCATGCATCTTGATGGGCTAATGCCCTTAAGATCACTTATGGACCACCCAAGAGCTGTCTTGTGTGTCCTTAGCACTTGAATTAGTGCTTCCTCTTCCTGTGGATTTAAAGCAGAGCTTATGATCATTGGAAAAGTGTCACCTTCTCCCAGAAATGCATATTTCAGGGATGGTGGTAGTGGCTTGAGCTCGGGTTTAGGAGGCTTATCCTCTTCCTGAGAAATTTTCAGAATTTCTTTTATTTCCTCTAGTTCCTCCAGGTCAGGCTGAACATCTTTAAAAATGTCCTCTAGCTCTGATTCGAGACTCTCAGTCATATTAACCTCTTCCACCAGAGAGTCTATAATATCAACGCTCATACAGTTATTTGGGGTGTTTGGATGCTGCATAGCTTTGACAACATTCAACTTAAACTCATCCTCATTGACTCCCAGGGTTAATTCCCCTTTTTGGACGTCTATGAGGGTTCGTCCAGTTGCTAGGAAAGGTCTTCCTAGAATGAGAGTTGCACTCTTGTGCTCCTCCATTTTCAGTACTACAAAGTCAGTGGGAAAGGCAAATGGCCCAACCTTGACAATCATGTCCTCAATTACGCCTGATGGATATTTAATGGAGCCATCAGCAAGTTGGAGGCATATTTGGGTTGGTTTGACTTCTTCATCCAAGCCAAGCTTTCTGATAGTGGATGCAGGTATTAGGTTGATACTTGCCCCAAGATCACATAGATCTTTCTTGGTACAAGTACCCTCTAATGTGCATGGTATCATAAAGCTTCCAGGATCTTTAAGCTTCTCTGGTAAGCTCTTTAATATGACTGCACTGCATTCTTCAGTGAGAAAAACTTTTTCAGTTTCTCTCCAATCCTTCTTATGACTTAAGATCTCTTTCATGAACTTAGCATAAGAGGGTATTTGCTCAAGTGCCTCTGTAAATGGAATCTTTATTTCAAGAGTCCTGAGATAGTCTGCAAAGCGAGCAAATTGTTTATCCTGTTCCGCTTGGCAGAGTTTCTGAGGATAAGGCATCTTGGCTTCATACTCTTCAACCTTAGTTGCTGCAGGTTTATTTCCTATAGAAGTGGTTGGAGAAGCCTGTTTAAGGGGGGGGGTTATTATCAGCACTTGCAAGTGTCTGACCCCTTTGTGGCATTTGAACGCCAGAATTCGGTGCTTTTTGGGCGTTTAACGCCAGATTGCAACCCTTTTCTGGCGTTTGAACGCTAGAATTGGCTACCCATTGGGCGTTTAACGCCACTTTCTTACCCTTTTCTAGCGTTTGAATGCCAGAATCATTCCTCTCTGGGCTCTTACTGTCCTCAGAGGGATTTTGGGTAGTTGGTGGGTCATCCTCTGTCAGTTGTTCCTTTCTTAGCTTTCTGCTACTTTGAGTTGATACATTCAATGTCTTCCCGCTCCTTAATTTAACAGCTTGGCATTCTTCTGTTATCTGTTTAGATAGTTGCTGTCTTGTCTGATTTAATTGTGCTTCCATATTCTTGTTAGCAATTTTAGTTTCTTGGAGCATCTCTTTAAATTCTGCTAACTATTTTATCATCATGAGTAATTGCTGATTAAGCTCAACCATCTGTTCTTGAGGGTTAGGATCAATAGTTACTGCCATAGCTTCTTCTTTTATAGAGGACTCACTGCTTGAGTATAAATGTTGATTTCTAGCAACCGTATCTATGAGCTCTTGAGCCTCTTCAATCGTCTTCCTCATGTGTATAGATCCACCAGCTGAGTGGTCTAAAGACATCTGAGCTTTTTCTGTAAGCCCACAATGGAAGATGTCTAACTGTATCCACTCTGAAAATATTTCAGAGGGGCATTTCCTTAGCATACCTCTATACCTCTCCCAGGCATTATAAAGGGATTCATTATCCTCTTGTTTAAAGCCTTGGATGTCCAGCCTTAGCTGTGTCATCCTTTTTGGAGGGTAAAATTAATTCAGGAATTTGTCTGATAACTGTCTCCATGTTTTTATGCTTGTTGTGGGTAAACCACCTCTTAGCTTGATATTTTACAGCAAATGGAAATAGTAATAATCGGTAAACATCCTGATCCACCTCCTTATCACGTACTGTGTCAGCAATTTGTAAGAACTGTGCCAGAAACTCAGTAGGTTCTTCCTGTGGAAGACCGAAATACTGGCAATTTTGCTGCACTATGATAATGAGTTGAGGGTTTAGCTCAAAGCTGCTTGCTTTAATGGGAGGTATACAGATGCTACTCCCATATGCTGCTGTAATGGGGTTAGCATATGACCCCAGAGTCCTTCTGGACTGCTCAACTCCACTTAGGTCATGATGGAGAAAGGGATATGATATGGATTGCAAGTAAAGTAAAAAAAATTTTTTTTTCGTTTTTAATTAAAGATGACCAAAAATAATAAAATAAATGGGAAAGAAAATAGAATAAAATTTCGATAAATAAAATCAAAGCAAATTGAAAACTAAATCAATTAATTAATTAAAAAGACTTTGGAATTAGCAATTAAGAAGATATGATTGAAAATTATTTTGAAAAAGATTTGAAAAGATCAATTTTTGAAATTAGAATTTTGACTTGACTAAAAAAAGAGATATGATTTTGAAAGAGATTTGATTTTTTTGAAGTGAGGAAAGAGAAAAACAACAAAATGACACCAAACTTAAAATTTTTAGAAAATCAAACACAAATTTTCGAAAATTTTAAAGGAAAACACAAAGAAGACACCAAACTTAGAATTTTTAAAGGTAAAGAAACAACTAAGACTATGCAAATTCAAAAAATTAAGAGAAAGTAAAAGCATGCAATTGACACCAAACTTAAAAAATGAAACTAGACTCAAATAAAAGACTCTAAACCAACAAAATAAAATACTCCTAATCTAAGCAACAAGATAAACCGTCAGTTGTCCAAACTCCAACAATCCCCGGCAACGGCGCCAAAAACTTGGTGCACGAAATTGCAATCACACTTTTGCAATTCCGCACAACTAACCAGCAAGTGCACTGGGTCGTCCAAGTAATACCTTATGTGAGTAAGGGTCGATCCCACGGAGATTGTTGGCTTGAAGCAAGCTATGCTTATCTTGTAACTCTTAGTCAGGATATCAATAATTCTCAAGTTTAATTGTGAAAAGTAAAAGAACATGAAATAAATACTTGTTTTGCAGTAATGGAGAACAGGTTGAGGTTTTGGAGATGCTCTATCTTCTGAATCTCTGCTTTCCTACTGTCTTCTTCTTCATGCACGCAAGGCTCCTTCCATGGCAAGCTATATGTAGGGTTTCACCGTTGTCAATGGCTACCTCCCATCCTCTCAGTGAAAATGTTCAACGCGCTCTGTCACAGCACGGCTAATCATCTGTCGGTTCTCAATCAGGTTGGAATATAATCCAGTGATTCTTTTGTGTCTGTCACTAACGCACAGCCCTCAGGAGTTTGAAGCTCGTCACAGTCATTCAATCCTTGAATCCTACTCAGAATACCACAGACAAGGTTTAGACGTTCCGGATTCTCTTGAATGCCGCCATCAATTCTAGCTTATACCACGAAGATTCTGATTAAGGAATCCAAGAGATATTCACTCAATCTAAAGTAGAACGGAGGTGGTTGTTAGGCACACGTTCATAGGTGAGAATGATGATGAGTGTCACAGATCATCACATTCATCAAGTTGAGGAACAAGTGATATCTTAGAATAGAAGCAAGTGTGATTGAATGAAAAATAGTAGTAATTGCATTAATCCATCAAGACACAGCACAGCTCCTCACCCCTAACCATGGGGTTTAGAGACTCATGCCGTAGAAGATACAATAAGAAACGTGAAATGTGTCATGAGGTAAAGATACAATGTCAAAATATCCTATTTATAGTGAACTAGTAACCTAGGATATACAGAAATGAGTAAATGACGTAAAAATCCACTTCCGGGGTCCACTTGGTGTGTGCTTGGGCCGAGCATTGAAGCTTTCATGTGTAGAGACTTTTCCTGGAGTTAAACGCCAGCTTTTGTGCCAGTTTGGGCGTTTAACTCCAATTTTTGTGCCAGTTCCGGTGTTAAACGCCGGGAATTCTGAAGCGGATTTGCAACGCCAATTTGGGCCATCAAATCTCGGGCAAAGTATGGACTATTATACATTGCTAGAAAGCCCAGGATGTCTACTTTCCAACGCAATTGAGAGCGCGCTAATTGGGCTTCTGAAGCTCCAAAAATTCTACTTCGAGCGCAGGGAGGTCAGAATCCAACAGCATCTGCAGTCCTTTTTCAGCCTCTGAATCAGATTTTTGCTCAGGTCCCTCAATTTCAGCCAGAAATTACCTGAAATCACATAAAAACACACAAACTCATAGTAAAGCCCAGAAAAGTGAATTTTAAATAAAAGCATACTAAAAACTAACTAAATGTACTAAAAACATACTAAAAACAGTGCCAAAAAGCGTATAAATTATCCGCTCATCACTTATATTTTGGTGGCAGTGGATTATGTATCCAAATGGGTGGAAGCTATTGCAACACCCACTAATGATACTAAGACAGTGTTGAAATTTTTCCAAACACATATCTTCAGCAGATTTGGTGTCCCTAGAGTACTAATCAGTGATGGGGGCACTCATTTCTGCAATAAACAGCTTTACTCTGCTATGGTTCGATATGGAGTTAGCCATAGGGTGGCAACTCCATATCATCCACAGACAAATGGGCAAGCTGAAGTCTCTAATAGAGAACTTAAAAGAATCCTGGAATGGACTGTGATTAACCGTAGAAGGGATTGGGCAAGAAGCTTGGATGATGCTCTGTGGGCATACAAAACAGCATCCAAGACTCCTATAGGGACCTCTCCATACCAGCTTGTGTATGGAAAAGCCTGTCACTTGCCAGTGGAACTAGAATATAAGGCCTACTGGGCAACCAGATTCCTAAACCTTGATGCCAAGTTAGCTGGAGAAAAACGATTTCTCCCGTTAAATGAGCTAGAGGAATTCAGACTCAATGCTTTCGAAAATGCAAAAATTTACAAAGAGAAAGCAAAAAGATGGCATGATAAGAAGCTGTCATCCAGAGTCTTTGAGCCAGGGCAGAAAGTTCTGTTGTTTAATTCTAGGCTCAGATTATTCCCCGGGAAATTGAAATCCCGGTGGAGAGGACCATATGTGATTACAGGTGTGTCACCATATGGATACGTAGAGCTTCAGGATAATGATTCTAATAAAAAGTTCATTGTTAATGGACAGAGAGTCAAACATTATCTTGAAAGTAATTTTGTGCAAGAATGCTCAAAACTGAGACTTGAATAAAGCTCAATAATAGTCCAGCTAAAGACAATAAATGACCACTTGCTGGGAGGCAACCCAGCCATTAACAAAGCTTATTTGTTAATTAATTGAATTTTACAGGTCATATTGATTATCTTCAAGGTAAAATAGCAATTACATGAGTTCACAGAGTTACAGAAGGATTCAGAGGATAAAACATCAAAAAGAAGCTCACTAGTGCGAAAAAGCCAGTAAAAGCTGTTTTGGGCGTTAAATGCCCAAAACAAGCATCTACTGGGGATTTAACGCCAGTAGAGATAGCCATCTGGGCGTTAAACGCCAGAAAGAAGCACCTTCTGGGCGTTTAACACCAGATTTACAGCATCCTGGGCGTTCAAAAAAATGCCCAGTGATAAAGGAGTTTCTGCCGTTTAATGCCAGCTAGAAGCAATAGCTGGGCGTTAAACGCCCAGACCAAGCACCAACTAGGCGTTATACGCCCAAAACATGCAGCGTTTGGGCATTTAACGCCAAGATTGTGGGGAGGAGGTAAATTCATTTTTCACTTCAAAGTTTTTCCATTTTTCATATTTCAATTCATGATTTCTTGCATAAACATGTTACAAACTCTCATCTTCCAACTTCAATTCCAAAAATTTTTAATCCTAAACATGTTTCTTAATTTTTCTTCAAAATCTTTTTAA
This sequence comes from Arachis hypogaea, assembly GCF_003086295.3. NCBI lineage: Eukaryota > Viridiplantae > Streptophyta > Magnoliopsida > Fabales > Fabaceae > Arachis > Arachis hypogaea. The sequence continues at coordinate 59,286,536 of NC_092039.1, forward strand.
ACCTTTTTCAAAACTCAATTATCTTTTTAAATTCTTTTCAAATCTTTTTAAATTCTTCTCAAATCTTTTTAAATTCATCATATCTTATTTTCAAAATTCAGATTTATTTTTTTAAATATCTTTCATATCTTTTCAATTTTAAATTGCATCTTTTTCCTATCATACTTATCTTTTACAAATCATATCTTCTTTAAAATTTTCGAAAACCCACCCCCTTCCCTTTAAATCCTAGTTCGGCCTCCCTCATCTCCTCCACAGTTCGAACTTGGCTCTCCATCTATCCCTCTCCTTTCCTTTCTTTTGCTTGAGGACAAGAAAACCTCTAAGTTTGGTGTGTTTATCCGTGATAACTAAACTAATACCCACTAAGATCATGGCTTCTAAAGGAAAACAAACCACTCCAAGAGGCAAGAAAGAGAATATTCCAAAACCACTTTGGAATCAAGGGAAGTTCTTAACCAAAGAACATTTAGACCATTACTACAAAATAATGGTTCTAAGGTCAGTGATCCCGGAAGTTAAATTCGATCTGAAAGAAGATGAATATCCGGAGATCCAAGAGAAAATTTGAAACAGGAGCTGGGAAATCCTAGCTAATCCTAAAACAAAGGTGGGAAAAAACATGGTCCATGAATTCTACTCTAATCTGTGGTAAACAGACATACAGAGAATAGCTGGAACCGCCTTCTATGACTATAAAATGCTGGTCAGAGGGAAGATTGTTCACCTCCACCCTGACAAAATCAGGGAGATCTTTAAGCTACCTCAGCTGAAAGATGACCCAGACTCCTTTAATAGGAGAATGATGAGAACAAATAAGGGCTTGGACAAAATTCTAGAGGACATATGCCTCCCTGGAACCAAGTGGACAACCAGCACAAAGGCTGTCCCAATCTAACTCAAGAGTGAAGATCTCAAACTAGTCGTCAGAGACTGGCTGGACTTCATTGGGCGTTCTATACTGCCCACTAGCAACCGCTCTAAAGTCACCATCAAAAGAGCAGTAATGACCCATTGCATTATGTTGGGAAAAGAAGTAGAAGTTCATCAGCTGATTTCTTGTGAACTTTACACAATTGCAAACAAAAACTCCAAAAATGCCAAATTGGCTTATCCAAGCTTAATCTCTATGTTATGTAAAGATGCTTGGGTAAAGATGGGAGTAGATGAGTATATCTTAGTTGAGCAACCAATCACCAAAAAGTCAATGGAAGGAAAACAAGTGCAGGACGACTCCATCAAGAGGAAAGCACAAGAATTCCTCCCAGAAATCCCTCAATTTGAATACTGGGAGCGTCTTGAAGCATCTGTTACCAAGTTGCAAGAAGCTATGGACCAATTAAGAGAAGAACAGAAAAATCAAAATAGCATGCTTTGCAAACTGCTTGGGGAACAAGAGGAGCAAAGGCGTGAACTTAGGGAACTGAAGCGTCAGAAGCTGTCTCTTGAAGGACCACGCACTCCACAGACCAAAGGAGCATCCACCTCCCAAAATAAAGGTTGTTGAGTCCTAATCTTAACCTTAACTCTGTGATAATTGTTCTTATTAGGAATTTACCTTAGAAGTTACATATGAGTAGTAGTAATTAGTATCTCTATTTTGATTTTATCTCCAATTAAGCTATAATTTATTTCTCTCATCATCATTAAACATGAATAAAATAGTAGATTTTTAGAATAAAGAGGCAATAATTTTTTTCGAGTTTTTAATAAGAAAAATTCTAATTATTTATATGTGGTGGCAATACTTTCTGTCTTCTGAATGAATGCCTGAACAGTGCATATTTTTTATATTGAATTTTATGAATGTTAAAATTGTTGGCTCTTGAAAGAATGATGAACAAGAGAAATATTATTGTTGATCTAAAAAATCATGAAATTGATTCTTGAAGCAAGAAAAAGCAGTGAAAAAAAAAGAGAAGGAGTAGTAGAAAAAGCCAATAGCCCTTTAAACCAAAAGGCAAGGGTAAAAAGGATCCAAGACTTTGAGCATCAATGGATAGGAGGGCCCAAGGAAAGAAATTGATGAGCGGATAATTTATACGCTTTTTGGCATTGTTTTTATATGGTTTTTAGTAAGTTTAAGCTACTTTTAGGGATGTTTTCATTAGTTTTTATGTTAAATTCACATTTCTGGACTTTACTATGAGTTTGTGTGTTTTTCTGTGATTTCAGGTAAATTCTGACTGAAATTGAGGGATTTGAGCAAAACTCTGAAGAAGGCTGACAAAAGGACTGCTGATGCTGTTGGAATCTGACCTCCCTGCACTCGAAATGGATTTTCTGGAGCTACAGAACTCCAATTGGCGCGCTATCAACGGCGTTGGAAAGCAGACATCCAGGGCTTTCCAGCAATATATAATAGTCCATACTTTATTCGAATAATGACGACGTAACTTGGCGTTAAACGCCAAGTTCATGCTGCTGTCTGGAGTTAAACGCCAGAAAAACGTCATGATCCGGAGTTGAACGCCCAAAACACGTCATAACTCAGAGTTCAACTCCAAGAAATGCCTTAGTTCGTGGAATGATCAAGCTCAGCCCAAGCATACACCAAGTGGGCCCCGGAAGTGGATTTATGCATCAATTACTTATTCATGTAAACCCTAGTAGCTAGTCTAGTATATATAGAACATTTATCTATTGTATTAGATATCTTTGATCTCAGTTTTGTTTTATTCTTCATCTTAGGGGATCATTGATCACGTTAGAGAGGGCTGGCCATTCGGCCATGCCTGAACTCTTTGCTTATGTATTTTCAACGGTGGAGTTTCTGCACACCATAGATTAAGGGTGTGGAGCTCTGCTGTACCTCAAGTATTAATGAAATTCTATTATCTTTTATTCAAATCTCTTTTATTCTTATTCCAAGATATTCATTCGTACCCAAGAACATGATGAATGTGATGAGCCAGATTACCCTCATTATCATTCTCAATTATGAACGTGCGTGATTGACAACCATGTCCGTTCTACATGCAACAGAGCTTGAATGCGTATCTCTTAGATTCCCCAACAGAATCTTCGTGGTATAAACTAGATAGATGGAGGCATTTATGAGGATCCGGAAAGTCTCACCTTGTCTGTGGTATTCCGAGTAGGATCCTGGGAATCCGGAAAGTCCAACCTTGTCTGTGGTGTTCCGAGTAGGATTCCGGTAATGAATGATCGTGACGTGCTTCAAACTTTAACCTGCTGGGCGTTAGTGACAGACGCAAAAGAGGGATTCTATTCCAGTAGGAGCGGGAACCAACCGGTGATTAGCCGTACTGTGACAGAGTGCGTTAGCATAGTTTTCACTGTGAGGATGGGATGTAGCCATCAGCCATGGGTGATGCCTCCAGACTGGTTAGCTGTGCGAGTGACAGCCGCACAGGTTATTTCCCCGTGAGGAATGAAAGTAGCCACAGTTGATAGTGAACCCCTATACAAAGCTTGCCATGGAAAGGAGTAAGAAGGATTGAGTAGAAGGAGTAGGAGAGCAGGCGTCCGAGAGCTCTACAGCATCTCCATCCGCTTATCTGAAATTCCCACCAATGAATCTGCATAAGTGTTCTATCCCTTTTATTATTTCTTCTTTTTATTATTAATTATTCGAAAACCCATAAACCATTTTTAATCTGCCTAACTGAGATTTGCAAGGTGACCATAGCTTGCTTCATACCAACAATCTCTGTGGATTCGACCCTTACTCACGTAAGGTTTATTACTTGGACGACCCAGTACACTTGCTAGTTAGTTGAACGGAGTTGTGTCCACTCGTGCCAATTTCTAAAATCCAATTACAAGAAAATAGGAAACACAATTTCGTCCACCAAGTTTTTGGCGCCGTTGCCGGGGATTGTTCGAGTATGGACAACTGACGGTTCATCTTGTTGCTCAGATTAGGTAATTTTCTTTTCAAAAACTTTTTCAAAAAAATTTTTCTTTTATTTTTCGTTTTTGCAAACTTTATTTTCGAAAAAATTAATAAAAATACAAAAAAAATTAGAAAATCATAAAACTCAAAAATATTTTGTGTTTCTTGTTTGAGTCTTGTGTTAATTTTTAAGTTTGGTGTCAATTGCATGTTTTTAAAATTTTTTCTTGCATTTTTCGAAAATCTCATGCATTCATAGTGTTCTTCATGATCTTCAAGTTGTTCTTGACAAGTCTTCTTGTTTGATCTTGATGATTTCTTGTTTTGTGTCTTTTGTTGTTTTTCATGTGCATTTTTGCATTCATATTTTCCATGCATTAAAAATTTCTAAGTTTGGTGTCTTGCATGTTTTCTTTGCATCAAAAATTTTTCAAAAAAATGTTTTTGATGTTCATCATGATCTTCAAAGTGTTCTTGGTGTTCATCTTGACATTCATAGCATTCTTGCATGCATCTTGTGTGTTGATCCAAAATTTTCATGTTTTGGGTCATTTTTGTGTTTTTCATTCAAAATTTGATTTCAAAAAAAAATATCTTTTCCTTATTTCCCTCCAAAATTTCGAAACTTTGGGATTGACTTGGTCAAAAATTTTCAAAATTAGTTATTCCTTACAAGTCAAATCAAAATTTCAATTTTAAAAATCTTATCTTTTCAAAATCTTTTTCAAAAATCATATCTTTTTCATTTTCTTTATAAATTTCGAAAATTTCAAAAATTATTTTTCAAAATATTTTCAAAATCTTTATCTTATCTTTTTATCTAATTTTCGAAAATTAGCTAACAATTAATGTGATTGGTTCAAAAATTTGAAGTTTGTTACTTTCTTGTTAAGAAAGGTTCAATCTTTAAGTTCTAGAATCTTATCTTGTAGTTTCTTGTTAGTTAAGTCAATTTTAAAATTAAATCTTTTTCAAAATATCTTTTCCAAATTTATCTTTTTATCTTTTATCTTATCTTTTTCAAAAGTTTTATCTTTTTCAAAATTTGATTTCAAAATATCTTATCTAACTTCTCATCTTCTTATCTTTTTCAAAATTTGATTTCAAATCTTTTTCAATCAACTAACTAACTTTTTGTTTGTTTCTTATCTTTTTCAAAACCACCTAACTACTTTTCCCTCTCTAATTTTCGAAAATTCTCCCTCTCTTTTTCAAAAATTCTTTTTGTTTTAAATTTTAATTTTAATTATATTTTATCTCTAATTTTCGAAAATCACTAACTCTTTTTCAAAAAAATTATTTTCGAATTTTCTCTTCTCTTCTTCTATTTAATTTTTTAATTACTAACACTTCTCTTCACCTCTCTTCATTCATATCCTAACATCCCATCTCACATCTCTGCCATCCTCACAGTTGTGTTTCTTTTCCACTCTTCTTCTACCCCTTTCTTCTTCTACTAACATAAAGGAATCTCTATACTGTGACATAGAGGATTCCTTTTTCTTTTCTTGTTTTCTTCTCTTTCATATGAGCAGGAACAGGGAAAAAGGCACTCTTGTTGAAATTGATCCAGAACCTGAAAGGACTCTGAAGAGAAAATTAAGAGAAGCTAAATTACAACAATCCAGAAACAACCTTTCAGAAATTTTCGAACAAGAGAAGGACATGGCAGCCGAAAATAATAATAATAATAATGCAAGGAGAATGCTTGGAGACTTCACAAAGCCAACGTCCAAGTTTGATGGAAGAAGCATCTCCATTCCTGCCATTGGAGCCAATAACTTTGAGCTTAAGCCTCAACTAGTTGCATTAATGCAACAAAACTGCAAGTTTTATGGACTTCCATCTGAAGATCCTTATCAGTTCTTAACTGAATTCTTGCAGATCTGTGAGACTGTAAAGACGAATGGAGTTGATCCTGAAGTCTACAGACTCATGCTTTTCCCTTTTGCTGTAAGAGACAGAGCTAGAATATGGTTGGATTCACAACCTAAGGATAGCCTGGACTCCTGGGATAAGCTGGTCATTGCTTTCTTAGATAAGTTCTTCCCTCCTCAAAAGCTGAGCAAGCTGAGAGTGGATGATCAAACCTTCAAGCAAAAAGATGGTGAATCCCTCTATGAAGCTTGGGAAAGATATAAGCAGCTGACCAAAAGATGTCCATCTGACATGTTTTCAGAATGGACCATGTTAGATATATTCTATTATGGTCTCTCTGAATTTTCGAAAATGTCACTGGACCATTCTGCAGGTGGATCTATTCACCTGAAGAAAACGCCTGAAGAGGCTCAAGAACTCATTGACATGGTTGCAAACAACCAGTTCATGTACACCTCTGAAAGGAATTCTGTGAATAATGGGATACCTCAGAAGAAAGGAGTTCTTGAAATTGATGCTCTGAATGCCATATTGGCTCAGAACAAAATGTTGACCCAACAGGTCAACATAATCTCTCAAAATCTGAATGGATTGCAACATGCAGCCAACAGTACTAGAGAGGCAGCTTCTGAAGAAGCTTATGATCCTGAGAACCCTGCCATGGCAGAGGTTAATTATCTGGGTGAACCTTATGGAAACACCTATAACCCATCATGGAGAAATCATCCAAATTTCTCCTGGAAGGATCAACAAAAGCCTCAACAAGGCTTTAACAATGGTGGACGCAATAGGCTGAATAATAGTAAGCCATATCCATCATCTTCTCAGCAACAGAAAGAGAACTCTGATCAAAATAATTCTAATTTAGCCAATATAGTCTCTGATCTGTCAAATGCCACTTTCAGTTTCATGAATGAAACCAGATCCTCCAATAGAAATTTGGAGGCACAAGTGGGTCAGCTGAGTAAGAAAGTCATTGAAACTCCTCCCAGTATTCTCCCAAGCAATACAGAAGAGAATCCAAAAGGAGAGTGCAAGGCCATTGATTTAATCAAAGTGGCCGAATGCATAGGGGAGGAGGAGGACGAAAATCCTAGTGAGGAAGACCTCCTGGGACGTCCTTCAAGCATGAAGGAGTTTCCTATTAAGGATCCAGAGGAATCTGAGGCTCATCTAGAGACCATAGAGATTCCATTACATCTCCTTCTGCCATTCATGAGCCCTGAAGACTATTCATCCTCTGAAGAGGATGAAGATGTGACTGGAGAGCAAGTTGCTCAATACTTAGGAGCTATCATGAAGCTGAATGCCAAGCTGTTTGGTAATGAAACTTGGGAAAGTGAACCTCCATTGCTCATTAGTGAACTGGATACTTGGATTCAGAAAACTCTACCTCAAAAGAAACAAGATCCTGGCAAGTTCTTAATACCTTGCACCATTGGCACCATGAGCTTTGAAAAAGCTCTATGTGATATTGGGTCAGAGATAAATCTGATGCCACTCTCTGTAATGGAGAAACTGGGGATCATTGAGGTACAACCTGCCTTGTTCTCATTACAATTGGCAGACAAATCCATAAGACAAGCTTGTGGAATGGTAGAGGACGTTTTAGTAAAGGTTGAAGGCCTTTACATCCCTGCTGATTTCATAATCCTAGACACTAGGAAGGAAGATGATGAATGCATCATCCTAGGAAGACCTTTCCTAGCCACAGCAGAAGCTGTGATAGATGTCAACAGAGGAGAGTTAGTCCTTCAATTAAATGGGGACTACCTTGTGTTTAAGGCACATGGCCATCCCTCTGTGACAAAAGAGAGTAAGCATGAAGAGCTTCTCTCAGTTCAAGGTCAAGAAGAGCCCACACAGTCAAACTCTAAGTTTGGTGTTGTGAGGCCACAACCAAACTCTAAGTTTGGTGTTCAAACCCCATATCCAAACTCTAAGTTTGGTGTTGGGACTACACACTTAAATTGACCTGATCACCTTTTAGCTCCATGAGAGCCACTGTCAAGCTATTGACATTAAAGAAGCGCTTGTTGGGAGGCAACCCAATTTTATTTATCTAATTTTATTTTATTTTGTTTTAGTGTTATTTTTGTGTTGAATTAGGTACATGATCATGAGGAGTCACGAAAAAATCAAAAGAATTAAAAACAGAGTCAAAAACAGAAGAAAAAAATTTTTCACCCTGGAGGATGCACGGGCTGGCGTTCAACGCCCAGAAGGTGCATCTGGCCGGCGTTTAACGCCAGAACAGAGCACCATTCTGGCGCTGAACGCCCAAAACAAGCAACAACCTGGCGTTAAACGCCAGGATGGTGCACAGAGAGGACAAACTGGCGCTGAACGCCAGGAACAAGCATGAAACTGGCGTTCAACGCCAGAAACATGCATCACATGGGCGTTGAACGCCCAGAACATGCACCAATGGGCGTTTGAACGCCAGAATGATGCATGAAGGCATTTTACATGCCTATATGGTGAAGGAATGGTATTTCTTTTCACCTCAGGATCTGTGGATCCCACAGGACACCTCAGGATCTGTGGACCTCACAGGATCCCCACCTACCTCGCCCTCTCTCTTTCCATTCATGATCATCCCTTCTGTTTTTCATTCACCACCTGCTGCTACCCATTCTACCCCATACACCCCACCTACCTTTACAATTTAACTTCTCTTTCCCACCCAATCCCACCCATATAGCCGAATCCATCTCCCCTCACTCACCTCCATTATCTTCTTCTTCTTCTTCTCTTCTTTCTTTTCTTGCTCGAGGGCGAGCAATATTTTAAGTTTGGTGTGGTAAAAGCATAGCTTTTTTTGCTTTTCCATTACCATTAATGGCACCCAAGGCCAGAGAAACCTCAAAGGGAAGACAAAAGCTTCCACCTCTGAGTCTTGGGAGATGGAAAATATAAGCCGTCATAGCTCAGGGATAGAACATTTGACTGCAAATCAAGAAATCCCTGAGATACCTCAGGGAATAAATGGTCCTCCACACAACTATTGGGAGCAACTATGGATAGGAGTACCAAAATCACTAGGAATCATTCAACAGAAGCAAGGAAGAGACATAGAGGAGCTCAAAAAGCACCATTGGACCTTCAAAAAGGCGCCACCTTCACTCAGGTGGATTCATTCCTTGTTCTTTATTTCTTTCTGTTTCCAGTTTTTAACATTGTGTTTATCTATGTTTTGTGACTTTACTTCATGATCATTAGTGTGTAACCATGCCTTAAAGCTATGAATAAAATCCATTAGTCTTTCACCTCTCTTAAAAGAAAAATGTTTTAATTCAAAAGAACAAGAAGTACATAATTTTCGAAATTATTAGTGAATTTAATTTAATTATATTGATGTGGTGGCAATAATTTTTGTTTTCTGAATGAATGCTTGAATAGTGCATATTTTTGATCTTGTTGTTTATGAGTGTTAAAATTGTTGGTTCTTGAAAGAATGATGAACAAAAGAGAAATGTTATTGATGATCTGAAAAACATCATGAAATTGATTCTTGAAGCAAGAAAAAGCAGTAAAAAAAAAAAAGAGGCGAAAATTTTAAAGCAAGGATCCAAGGCTTTGAGCATCAATGGATAGGAGGGCCCAAGGAAATAAAATCCAGGCCTAAGCGGCTAAATCAAGCTGTCCCTAACCATGTGCTTGTGTCATGAAGGTCCAAGTGAAAAGCTTGAGACTGATTGGTTAAAGTCGTGATCCAAAGCAAAAGAGTGTGCTTAAGAGCTCTGGACACCACTAACTGGGGACTTTAGCAAAGCTGAGTCACAATCTGAAAAGGTTCACCCAGTTATGTGTCTGTGGCATTTGTGTATCCGGTGGTAATACTGGAAGACAAAGTGCTTAGGGCCAAGGCCAAGACTCATAAGTAGCTGTGTTCAAGAATCAACATGCTTAACTAGGAAAGTCAATAACACTATCCTAAATTCTAAGTTCCTAGAGATACCAATCACTCTGAACTTCAAAGGAAAAAGTGAGATGCCAAAACTGTTCAGAAGCAAAAAGCTACAAGTCCCGCTCATGTAATTAAATTGATATTCATTGATATTTTGGACTTTATAGTATATTCTCTTCTTTTTATCCTAATTGATTTTCAGTTGCTTGGGGACAAGCAACAATTTAAGTTTGGTGTTGTGATGAGCGGATAATTTATACGCTTTTTGGCATTGTTTTTATATGGTTTTTAGTAAGTTTAAGCTACTTTTAGGGATGTTTTCATTAGTTTTTATGTTAAATTCACATTTCTGGACTTTACTATGAGTTTGTGTGTTTTTCTATGATTTCAGGTAAATTCTGACTGAAATTGAGGGATTTGAGCAAAACTCTGAAGAAGGCTGACAAAAGGACTGCTGATGCTGTTGGAATCTGACCTCCCTGCACTCGAAATGGATTTTCTGGAGCTACAGAACTCCAATTGGCGCGCTCTCAACGGCGTTGGAAAGTAGACATCCAGGGCTTTCCAGCAATATATAATAGTCCATACTTTATTCGAAGAATGACGACGTAACTTGGCGTTAAACGCCAAGTTCATGCTGCTGTCTGGAGTTAAACGCCAGAAAAACGTCATGATCCGGAGTTGAACGCCCAAAACACGTCATAACTCAGAGTTCAACTCCAAGAAATGCCTTAGTTCGTGGAATGATCAAGCTCAGCCCAAGCATACACCAAGTGGGCCCCGGAAGTGGATTTATGCATCAATTACTTATTCATGTAAACCCTAGTAGCTAGTCTAGTATATATAGAACATTTATCTATTGTATTAGATATCTTTGATCTCAGTTTTGTTTTATTCTTCATCTTAGGGGATCATTGATCACGTTAGAGAGGGCTGGCCATTCGGCCATGCCTGAACTCTTTGCTTATGTATTTTCAACGGTGGAGTTTCTGCACACCATAGATTAAGGGTGTGGAGCTCTGCTGTACCTCAAGTATTAATGAAATTCTATTATCTTTTATTCAAATCTCTTTTATTCTTATTCCAAGATATTCATTCGTACCCAAGAACATGATGAATGTGATGAGCCAGATTACCCTCATTATCATTCTCAATTATGAACGTGCGTGATTGACAACCATGTCCGTTCTACATGCAACAGAGCTTGAATGCGTATCTCTTAGATTCCCCAACAGAATCTTTGTGGTATAAGCTAGATAGATGGCGGCATTTATGAGGATCCGGAAAGTCTCACCTTGTCTGTGGTATTCCGAGTAGGATCCTGGGAATCCGGAAAGTCCAACCTTGTCTATGGTGTTCCGAGTAGGATTCCGGTAATGAATGATCGTGACGTGCTTCAAACTTTAACCTGCTGGGCGTTAGTGACAGACGCAAAAGAGGGATTCTATTCCAGTAGGAGCGGGAACCAACCGGTGATTAGCCGTACTGTGACAGAGTGCGTTAGCATAGTTTTCACTGCGAGGATGGGATGTAGCCATCAGCCATGGGTGATGCCTCCAGACTGGTTAGCTGTGCGAGTGACAGCCGCACAGGTTATTTCCCCGTGAGGAATGAAAGTAGCCACAGTTGATAGTGAACCCCTATACAAAGCTTGCCATGGAAAGGAGTAAGAAGGATTGAGTAGAAGGAGTAGGAGAGCAGGCGTCCGAGAGCTCTACAGCATCTCCATCCGCTTATCTGAAATTCCCACCAATGAATCTGCATAAGTGTTCTATCCCTTTTATTATTTCTTCTTTTTATTATTAATTATTCGAAAACCCATAAACCATTTTTAATCTGCCTAACTGAGATTTGCAAGGTGACCATAGCTTGCTTCATACCAACAATCTCTGTGGATTCGACCCTTACTCACGTAAGGTTTATTACTTGGACGACCCAGTACACTTGCTGGTTAGTTGAACGGAGTTGTGTCCACTCGTGCCAATTTCTAAAATCCAATTACAAGAAAATAGGAAACACAATTTCGTCCACCAGAAATCCAGGCCTAAGCGGCTAAATCAAGCTGTCCCTAACCATATGCTTGTGGCATGCAGGTCCAAGTGAAAAGCTTGAGACTGAGTGGTTAAAGTCATGATCCAAGGCAAAAGAGTGTGCTTAAGAACTCTGGATACCTCTAATTGGGGACTTTAGCAAAGCTAAGTCACAATCTAAAAAGGTTCACCCAGTTATGTGTCTGTGGCATTTATGTATCCAGTGGTAATACTGGAAAATAAAGTGCTTAGGGCCACGGCCAAGACTTATAAAGTAGCTGTGTTCAACAATCAACATACTAAACTAGGAGAATCAATAATACTATCTGAATCTGAGTTCCTATGGATGCCAATCATTCTGAATTTCAAAGGATAAAGTGAGATGCCAAAACTGTTCAGAAGCAAAAAGCTACTAGTCCCGCTCATCTAATTAGAATCTGAGCTTCACTTAAAACTCTAAGATATTATTGCTTCTTGATTTCTTTTTATCCTATTTTATTTATCTAGTTGCTTGGGGACAAGCAACAGTTTAAGTTTGGTGTTGTGATGAGCGGATATTTTATACGCTTTTTGGGGGTAATTTCATGTAGTTTTTAGTATGTTTTAGTTAGTTTTTAGTATATTTTTATTAGTTTTTAGGCAAAATTCATATTTCTGGACTTTACTATGAGTTTTTGTGTTTTTCTGTGATTTCAGGTATTTTCTGGCTAAAATTGAGGGAGCTGAGCAAAAATCTGATTCAGGCTGAAAAGGACTGCTGATGCTGTTGGATTCTGACCTCCCTGCACTCGGAATGGATTTTTTGGAGTAAACGAAGTCCAATTCGCGCGCTCTTAATTGGGTTGGAAAGTAGACATCCAGGGCTTTCCAGCAATATATAATAGTCCATACTTTGCTCGAAGATAAATGACGTAAACTGGCGTTTAATGCCAGTTCCATGTTCCATTCTGGCGTTAAACGCCAGAAACAGGTTACCAGTTGGAGTTGAACACCCAAAACAGGTCACAACCTGACGTTTTACTCCAGAAACAGCCCAGGCACGTGAGAAGCTCAAGTCTCAGCCTCAGCACATACCAAGTGGGCCCCAGAAGTGGATTTCTACACTATCTATCTTAGTTTACTCATTTTCTGTAAACCTAGGTTACTAGTTTAGTATTTAAACAACTTTTAGAGACTTATTTTGTACCTCATGACATTTTAGATCTGAACTTTGTACTTTTTGACGGCATGAGTCTCTAAACTCCATTGTTGGGGGTGAGGATCTCTGCAGCATCTCGATGAATTAATGCAACTATTTCTGTTTTCTATTCAAACACGTTTGTTTCTATCTAAGATGTTTATTCGCACTTCAATATGATGAATATGATGATCCGTGACACTCATCCCTATTCTCAATCTATGAACATGTGCCTGACAACCACTTCTATTCTACCTTCGATTAAATGAGTATCTCTTGGATTCCTTAATCAGAATCTTTGTGGTATAAGCTAGAATCCATTGGCAGCATTCTTGAGAATCCAGAAAGTCTAAACCTTGTCTGTGGTATTCCGAGTAGGATTAAGGGATTGAATGACTGTGACGAGCTTCAAACTCGCGATTGTTGGGCGTAGTGACAGACGCAAAAGGATCAATGGATCCTATTCCGACATGATCGAGAATCGACAGATGATTAGCCGTGCGGTGACAGCGCACCAGGACCATTTTTACTGAGAGGATGGATGGTAGCCATTGACAATGGTGATCCACCAACACACAGCTTGCCATAGGAGGAACTTTGCGTGCGTGAAGAAGAAGACAGGGGGAAGCAGAAATTCAGAAGACAAAGCATCTCCAAAACTCCAACATATTCTCCATTACTGTGTAACAAACACTCATTTCATGCACCCAGGTATAACTCATACTCTGATTCTACATAAAACCTGCTTAATACCCTTGCTAACTGATGCGCGGATAATTTATACGCTTTTTGGCATTGTTTTTAGTATGTTTTTAGTATGCTTTAGTTAGTTTTTATTATATTTTTATTAGTTTTTAGTTAAAATTCACTTTTCTGGACTTTACTATGAGTTTGTGTGTTTTTCTGTTATTTCAGGTATTTTCTGGCTGAAATTGAGGGACCTGAGCAAAAATCTGATTCAGAGGCTGAAAAAGACTGCAGATGCTGTTGGATTCTGACTTCCCTGCACTCGAAGTGGATTTTCGCGAGCTACAGAAGCCTAATTCGCGCGCTCTCAACTGCGTTGGAAAGTAGACATCCTGGGCTTTCCAGCAATGTATAATAGCCCATACTTTGCCCGATATTTGATGGCCCAAACAGGCGTTCCAAGTCAACTCAAGAATTCTGGCGTAAAACGCCGGAACTGGCACAAGAATGGGAGTTAAACGCCCAAACTGGCACAAAAGCTGGCGTTTAACTCCAAGAAGAGTCTCTACACGAAAATGCTTCAATGCTCAGCCCAAGCACACACCAAGTGGGCCCGGAAGTGGATTTTTATGTAATTTACTCATCTTTGTAAACCCTAGGCTACTAGTTCTCTACAAATAGGACCTTTTACTATTGTATTCTCATCTTGGTAGCTATCTTTGAGTAGTCTTATGCTATCATAGATCATGGGGGCTGGCCTCTCGGCCATGCCTAGACCTTGTTCTTATGTATTTTCAACAGTGGAGTTTCTACACACCATAGATTAAGGTGTGGAGCTCTGCTGTACCTCGAGTATTTATGCAATTACTATTGTTCTTCTATTCAATTCAGCTTATTCTTGTTCTAAGATATCACTTGTTCCTCAGCTTGATGAATGTGATGATCCGTGACACTCATCATCATTCTCACCTATGAACGTGTGCCTGACAACCAACTCCGTTCTACCTTAGATTGAGTGGATATCTCTTGGGTTCCTTAATCAGAATCTTCGTGGTATAAGCTAGAATTGATGGCGGCATTTAAGAGAATCCGGAAGGTCTAAACCTTGTCTGTGGTATTCTGAGTAGGATTCAAGGATTGAATGACTGTGACAAGCTTCAAACTCGCGATTGTGGGGCGTTAGTGACAGACGCAAAAGAATCACTGGATTCTATCCCGCCATGATCGAGAACCGACAGCTGAATAGCCGTGCTGTGACTGAGCGCGTTGAACATTTTCACTGAGAGGACGGGACTGTAGCCATTGACAACGGTGATGCCCAACATACAGCTTGCCATGGAAAGGAGTAAGAAAGATTGGATGAAGACAGTAGGAAAGCAGAGAGACGGAAGGGACAAAGCATCTCCATACGCTTATCTGAAATTCTCACCAATGAATTACATAAGTATCTCTATCTTTATTTTATGTTTTATATTATCCTCCATAACCATTTGAGTCCGCCTGACTGAGATTTACAGGATGACCATAGCTTGCATCATACCAACAATCTCCGTGGGATCGACCCTTACTCGCGTAAGGTTTATTACTTGGACGACCTAGTGCACTTGCTGGTTAGTTGTGCGAAGTTGTGATAAAGAGTTGAGATTGCAATTGAGCGTACCATGTTGATGGCGCCATTGATGATCACAATTTCGTGCACCAAATTTTTTTGGCGCCGTTGCCGGGGAATTAAATGTCCTAACTACAGTTTCGCATTTGTTCCCTGCAATAACAGTGCCAAGTTTTGATCCGGCAACAACACCAAGTTTTTGGCGCCGTTGCCGGGGATTGTTTGAGTTTGGACAACTGACGGTTCATCTTGTTGCTTAGATTGGGTATTTTTCAGAATTTTTAAGAATGAATTCTAGTGTTTCAAGGTGATGTTCTTATCATCACCAAAGCTGATTGATCTTCATCAATTTAGCTCTTGAATGTAATGTCCTGCTGAAGCTTGGCTAGCCATGTCTAATTCCTTTAGACTAAAGCTTTAGACTAACATTGCATGATTCCTGGAATTCTTATTAAAAATTTTGAATCTCTTTATTTTCTTCTCCGTATAATTTTCGAAAAATCCAAAAAAATTACAAAGTCATAAAAACCAAAAATATTTTATGTTTCTTGTTGAGTCTAGTGTCTCATTTTAAGTTTGGTGTCAATTGCATGCATTCTTTGAATTCAATCATGTGTCTTCATTGATCTTCAAGTTGTTCTTGATGATTTCATTGCTCTGATCTTTAAATTCTATTGTCTTAAGTGCTTTGTTGTTTCTCATATGCATTCTCAACTTGTTAGTGTTAGTAGTATACAAACTTCTAAGTTTGGTGTCTTGCATGCATTGTTTATTTGATTTTAGTTGCATTTTGATTTTTCCTCATCATTAAAAATCCAAAAAAATTTTTAATTTGTGTCTTTTCAAGTCAATAATGCAGAGAATTGAAGATTCAGAACATACAACAGAGGAATTACACAGAAAAAGCTGGGCGTTCAAAACGCCAAGTGAGGAAGGAAAACTGGCGTTTAAACGCCAGCCAGGGCACCTGGCTGGGCGTTTAACGCCCAAAAGGATAGAGTTTTGGGTGTTAAACGCCAGAATGGAACGCTAGGATGGCACAAGAGGGAAGATTTTGTTTTCAATTCAAATTTTTTTTCAAGTTTTCATAATTTTTCAAAATCAAATCTTTTTCAAATCATATCTTTTCAATCATATCTTTTCAAAATCAATTTCTTTCCACTTTCAAAAATACTTGCTAACAATTAATGATTTGATTCGACATTTCAAGTATGTTTCCTTTTCTGTTGAGAAAGGTTTAATGTTTGAATCATATCTTTTCTTGTTAGCCAAGTCATTAATTTTAAAAATCAAATCTTTTTAAACTGTTTTTCAATCATATCTTTTTAAAACCATAACTTTTCAATCATATCTTTTTAATCACATCTTTTTCAAAAATAGTTTTCAATCATATCTTTTTTATTTCTAATTTCAAAATCTTTTTCAAAAATCACTTTATCTCTTTCCCAATCATATTTTTCGAAAATCATTCTTCAATTTTTCAAAATGTTTTTAAAATCTTTTTAATTTATTTTTGAAAATTTCTTCCCCTCTTTTCACATCCTTCTATTTATGGAATAACATGTACAATTCGAACTCTATCTTTCTAAGTTCGAATTCTTCTACCTCTTCCTTCTACTTTTCTTTTCCTCTGACACCTCAAGGAATCTCTATACTGTGACATAGAGGATTCCATATTTTCTTGTTCTCTTCTCTTTCATATGAGCAGGAGCAAAGACAAAAGCATTCTTGTTGAGGCTGACCCTGAACCTGAAAAGACCTTGAAGCGAAAGCTAAGAGAAGCTAAAGCACAATTCTCTGTAGAGGACCTAACAGAAATCTTCAAAGAAGAAGACATGGCAGCCGAAAACAACAACAATGCCAACAATGCAAGGAAGGTGCTGGGTGACTTTACTGCACCTACTCCCGACTTCTATGGGAGAAGCATCTCTATCCCTGCCATTGGAGCAAACAACTTTGAGCTTAAGCCTCAATTAGTTTCTCTAATGCAACAGAATTGCAAGTTCCATGGACTTCCATTGGAAGATCCTCATCAGTTTTTAGCTGAATTCTTGCAAATCTGTGACATTGTCAAGACCAATGGGGTTGACCCTGAGGTCTACAGACTTATGCTATTCCCTTTTGTTGTAAGAGACAGAGCTATGATATGGTTGGACTCACAACCTAAAGAAAGCCTGAACTCTTGGGAAAAGCTAGTCAATGCCTTCTTGGCAAAGTTCTTTCCACCTCAAAAATTGAATAAGCTTAGAGTGGAAGTCCAAACCTTCAGACAGAAGGAAGGTGAATCCCTCTATGAAGCTTGGGAAAGATACAAACAATTGATCAGAAAGTGTCCTTCTGACATGCTTTCTGAGTGGAGCATCATAGGTATCTTCTATGATGGTCTGTCTGAACTGTCCAAGATGTCATTGGATAGCTTTGCTGGAGGATCTCTTCATCTGAAGAAGACGCCTGCAGAAGCTCAAGAACTCATTGAAATGGTTGAAAATAACCAATTCATGTACACTTCTGAAAGGAATCCTGTGAACAATGGGACGAATCAGAAGAAAGGAGTTCTTGAGATTAATACTCTGAATGCCATATTGGCTCAGAACAAAATATTGACTCAGTAAGTCAATATGATTTCTCAAAGTCTGTCTGGAATGCAAGCTGCACCAGGCAGTACTAAGGATGCTTCATCTGAAGAAGAAGCTTATAATCCTAAAAACCCTTCAATAGAAGAGGTGAATTACATGGGAGAACCCTATGGAAACACCTATAATCCTTCATGGAGAAATCATCCAAATCTCTCATGGAAGGATCAACAGAGACCTCAACAAGGTTTCAACAACAATAATGGTGGAAGAAACAGGTTTAGCAATGGCAAGCCTTTTCTATCATCTTCTCAGCAACAGACAGAGAATTCTAAGCAGAGCCACTCTGACTTAGCAACCATGGTCTCTGATCTAATCAAAACCACTCAAAGTTTCATGACTGAAACAAGGTCCTCCATTAGAAATTTGGAGGCACAAGTGGGTCAGTTGAGCAAGAAAGTCACTGAACTCCCTCCTAGCACTCTTCCAAGAAATACAGAAGAGAATCCAAAAGGAGAATGCAAGGCCATCAACATGGCCGAACTTGGAGAGGAGAAAGAGGCAGTGAGTGCCACTGAGGAAGACCTCAATGGACGTCCACTAGACTCCAATGAGTTCCCTAATGAGGAACCATGGGAATCTGAGGTTCACACTGAGACCATAGAGATTCCATTGGATTTACTTCTGCCATTCATGAGCTCTGACGAGTATTCGTCCTCTGAAGAGGATGAAGATGTCACTGAAGAGCAAGTTGCTAAGTACCTTAGAGCAATCATGAAGCTAAATGACAAGTTATTTGGTAATGAGACTTGGGAGGATGAACCCCCTTTGCTCACCAAAGAACTAGATGACTTGACTAGGCAGAGATTACCTCAAAAGAGACAAGACCCTGGGAAGTTCTCAATACCTTGTACAGTAGGTACCATGACCTTCAAGAAGGCTCTGTGTGACCTAGGATCAAGCATAAACCTCATGTCTCTCTCTGTAATGGAGAAGCTAGGGATCTTTGAGGTGCAAGCTGCAAGAATCTCACTAGAGATGGCAGACAATTCAAGAAAACAAGCATATGGACTTGTAGAGGATGTTCTGGTAAAAGTTGAAGACCATTACATCTCTGCTGATTTCATAGTCCTAGAGACTGGGAAGTGCATGGATGAATCCATCATCCTTGGCAGACCCTTCCTAGCCACAGCAAAGGCTGTGATTGATGTTGACAGAGGAGAATTGATCATTCAAGTGAATGAAGAATCCCTTGTGTTTAAGGCTCAAGGATATCCCTCTGCAACCATGGAGAGGAAGCATGAAGAGCTTCTCTCAAAACAGAGTCAAACAGAGCCCCCACAATCAAACTCTAAGTTTGGTGTTGGGAGGCCTCAACCAACTTCTAAGTTTGGTGTTGAACCCCTACATTCAAACTCTAAGTTTGGTGTTGGGAGGTTCCAACATTGCTCTGAGTATTTGTGAGGCTCCATGAGAGCCCACTGTCAAGCTACTGACATTAAAGAAGCGCTTGTTGGGAGGCACACCCTGGAGGAAAACTTGCTGGCGTTTAAACGCCAGTAAGGGCAGCAAATGGGCGTTTAACGCCCAGTTTGACACCATTCTGGGCGTTTAACGCCAGAAAGGGGCACCAAACTGGCGTTAAACGCCAGGAAAGGGCAAGAAGTTGGCGTTAAACGCCAGAAATGGGCACCAGCCCGGCGTTTAACGCCAGAATCGGAGAAGGAGCATTTTTGCTCACCACTTGGTGCAGGGATGAATTTTCCTTGACACCTCAGGATCTGTGGACCCCACAGGATCCCCACCTACCCCACCACTCTCTTTCTTCTTCACCCATTCACCAATCACCTCAATACCTCTTCCCCAAAAACCCCTCACCTATCAAATCCCACTATTCTCTTCATCACTCACATCCACCCTTCATAAAACCCCACCTACCTCACCATTCAAATTCAAACAACTTTCCCTCCCAACCCACCCTCACATGACCGAACCCTACCCCTCTCTCCACCCCTATATAAACCCATCTTCACCCCTTCATTTTCACACAACCAAAACACTACTTCTCCCCCTTGGCCGAACCACAAAGCCACCACCCTCTCCTCTCTTCTTTTTTCTTTTGCTCGAGGACGAGCAAACCTTCTAAGTTTGGTGTGGTAAAAGCATTGCTTTTTGTTTTTCCATAACCATTTATGGCATCTAAGGCCGGAGAAACCTCTAGAAAGAGGAAAGGGAAGGCAAAAGCTTCCACCTCCGTGTCATGGGAGATGGAGAGATTCATCTCAAGGGTGCATCAAGACCACTTCTATGAAGTTGTGGCCATGAAGAAGGTGATCCCCGAGGTCCCTTTCAAACTCAAAAAGAGTGAATATCCGGAGATCCGACATGAGATCCGAAGAAGAGGTTGGAAAGTTCTTACCAACCCCATTCAACAAGTCAGAATCTTAATGGTTCAAGAGTTCTATGCCAATGCATGGATCACTAAGAACCATGATCAAAGTGTGAACCCGGACCCAAAGAATTGGCTTACAATGGTTCGGGGGAAATGCTTAGATTTTAGTCCGGGAAATGTAAGGTTGGCATTCAACTTGCCCATGATGCAAGGAGATGAACACCCTTACACTAGAAGGGTCAACTTTGATCAAAGGTTGGACCAAGTCCTCATAGACATTTGTGAAGAGGGCGCTCAATGGAAGAGAGATTCAAGAGGGAAGCCGGTTCAACTGAGAAGGCATGACCTCAAGCCCGTGGCTAGGGGATGGTTGGAGTTTATCCAACGCTCAATCATTCCCACTAGCAACCGGTCCGAAGTTACTATAAACCGGGCCATCATGATTCATAGCATCATGATTGGAGAGGAAATAGAAGTTCATGAGGTTATATCCCAAGAACTTTATAAGGTGGCGGACAAGTCCTCTACCTTGGCAAGGTTAGCCTTCCCTCATCTCATTTGTCACTTCTATTATTCAGTCGGAATTGACATAGAGGGAGACATCCTCATTGATGAAGACAAGCCCATCACTAAGAAGAGGATGGAGCAAACAAGAGATCCTACTCACCATGAAATCCCTGAGATACCTCAAGGGATGCACTTTCCTCCACAAAACTATTGGGAGCAAATCAACACCTCCCTAGGAGAATTAAATTCCAACATGGGACAACTAAGGGTGGAGCACCAAGAACATTCCATTCTCCTCCATGAAATTCGAGAAGATCAAAGAATCATGAGAGAGGAGCAACAAAGGCAAGGAAGAGACATTGAGGAGCTCAAGCACTCCATAAGATCTTCAAGAGGAAGAACAAGCCGCCATCACTAAGGTGGACCCGTTCTTTATTCTCCTGTTTTTCGAATTTTTATGCCTATGTTTATCTATGTTTGTGTCTTATGATCATTAGTGTCTTAGTGTCTAAGCCTTAAAGTTATGAATGTCTCATGAATCCATCACCTTTCTTAAATGAAAAATGTTCTTAATTGGAAAAGAGAAGAATTGCATGAATTTTGAATTTTATAACAGATTAATTATTTTGATGTGGTGCCAATACTTTAACTTCTGAATGTATGCTTGAACAGTGCATATGTCTTTTGAATTTGCTGTTCATGAATGTGGGCTCTTGAAAGAATGATGAAAAAGGAGACATGTTACTGAGGATCTGAAAAACCATAAAAATGATTCTTCAAGCAAGAAAAAGCATTGAATTCAAAAAAAATAAAAAAAAAGAAGAAAAAGAAAAAAATAAAGTTGTGATCCAAGGCAAAAAGAGTGTGCTTAAGAACCCTGGACACCTCTAATTGGGGACTCTAACAAAGCTGAGTCGCAATCTGAAAAGGTTCACCCAGTTATGTGTCTGTGGCATGTATGTATCCGGTGGTAATACTGGAAGACAGAGTGCTTTGGGCCACGGCCAAGACTCATAAAGTAGCTATGTTCAAGAATCATCATACTTAACTAGGAGAATCAATAACACTATCTGGATTCTGAGTTCCTATAGAAGCCCATCATTCTGAATTTTAAAGGATAAAGTGAGATGCCAAAATTATTCAGAGGCAAAAAGCTAAAAGCCCCGCTCATCTAATTAATACTGATCTTCATAGATGTTTTTCGAATTCATTGCATATTCTCTTCTTTTTATCTTATTTGATCTTCAGTTGCTTGAGGATAAGCAACAATTTAAGTTTGGTATTGTGATGAGCGGATAATTTATACGCTTTTTGGCATTGTTTTTAGTATGTTTTTAGTATGCTTTAGTTAGTTTTTATTATATTTTTATTAGTTTATAGTTAAAATTAACTTTTCTGGACTTTACTATGAGTTTGTGTATTTTTCTATGATTTCAGGTATTTTCTGGCTGAAATTGAGGGACCTGAGCAAAAATCTGATTCAGATGCTGAAAAAGACTGCAGATGCTGTTGGATTCTGACCTCCCTGCACTCGAAGTAGATTTTCTGGAGCTATAGAAGCCCAATTGGCGCGCTCTCAACTGCGTTGAAAAGTAGACATCCTGGGCTTTCCAGCAATGTATAATAGTCCATACTTTGCCTGAGATTTGATGGCTAAAACAGGCGTTCCAAGTCAGCTCAAGAATTCTGGCGTAAAACGCTGGGACTGGCACAAGAATGGGAGTTAGACGCCCAAACTGGCACAAAAGCTGGCGTTTAACTCCAAGAAGAGACGGAAGGGACAAAGCATCTCCATACGCTTATCTGAAATTCTCACCAATGAATTACATAAGTATCTCTATCTTTATTTTATGTTTTATATTATCCTCTATAACCATTTGAGTCCGCCTGACTGAGATTTACAAGATGACCATAGCTTGCTTCATACCAACAATCTCCGTGGGATCCACCCTTACTCGCGTAAGGTTTATTACTTGGACGACCCAGTGCACTTGCTGGTTAGTTGTGTGAAGTTGTGATAAAGAGTTGAGATTGCAATTGAGCGTACCATGTTGATGGCGCCATTGATGATCACAATTTCGTGCACCACTAACTTAAGCATCGGAGTCCCTTGCAGGTACCACCACCCTCCGGTGACAAAGGATCAGCAGCATTATCAGTCCAACAAGTCGGACACGACAGCTCCGGCCACCACGCACAAGTCGGACCCGTCATCTCCGATCAATACAGAAGATCTCGTCCGAGATCGACCTACAGTTTCAAGTAACCCTCGGAACAGATTCCATTCTAAGATGTATCTTCGTTCTTCAAATGAAACCGGGTGGAATGAGAGTATGACCCATTTTCTACATGGGTTCTTGCGAGTCTCAAGCGGGATAGCATTGAATCACAAGCTTGATTATGCATCTCTTGGACGGCTAATCCACGACTTCGTTGGGGACATAGGAACATATGTGCAACCGAGGTACGGGGTGATTAGGGCCTTTATGGTATAGACTAGAATCATAAAGCTTCATTCTCCGATCCAGAAGATCCGACCTTGTCTGTGGCATTTTGAGTAGGATCAGCAGGGATTGAATTGCTAGAGCTTCACCCTCGTTCAGATTAGATGACCATTAGCACCGGCGTGTGATCTAAACGAGAGGAGATTAATGACCACTATCCCCGGCGTTTATCACTTACAATTCGCCATGGAATGATTCATCCATTGTTCGAGTAGACAATAAGAAAAGTTGATTCAGAAAGAAGAAGCATCTCCGAAGCCTCAACCGATTTCTTATCACTGTTTTCACACCAATTCAGTAATTCTTTCCTTATTCTGTTTTTTTGCATTTTTTACAACCACTATCTTTTCTAACTGCCTGACTGATGACATGTCATCATGTCATGTTTTTCTATGCTTTTTCATACAAGAAATTGATAATTAGTGCTTAAATATTGCATTCTTTTGTGCTTAAATTGTATATTTCTTTGATCTTTTGGTTTGATAAATTTTGTAGGAAATAAGTGGAAAAAGAAGCAAAATAGCACAAAATCATCTCAAAAAAAAGAGAAAAAGAATTTTGGGGCACACTTTAAAGATTGAGCACGCTTTAGACCTTAGGCCACGCTTTTAAAAGCGTGGCCCATGACCATAAAGCCATGGCATGATAAAGCCTTATGCATGCATTCAAAACCAATGAACCATGGTGTTCATTAAGCGGCATTATTAATAAAGCATGCATGCATTTAATTGAGAAGGAATTAAATGAATGCTACATTGGCTTTATTAGTTAAAATGCAATGAAAGCATGCATGAAACTTTAATTAATAATGTCAATTGGCAATGAAACCAAGCTTCACGTTAATTGGCATTATTTATTGATAAGGCGTTAAATGCATGCATGAAACCTTTATCAAGTAATGCCATGAACCAAGGCGTTAAATGCATGCATGATTGATAAGGATTTGTGATCATTGGCTTATGCATTCATTTAAAGAATAAACGCTATAATGAGCGTTCATTAAAGCAAAGAGTAGCGTTCATTCTTTTGAACGTTCTCGGGCATTCACAAGCAACGTAGCGCTCTACCAGGGCCAAGGAATGGAGTGCTCTCTTCACCAACTGAGCGCTACAAGGAAGAAACAAGGCAAGGAAGAGCGCTCAAAGAAAGAGCGCTAAGTTAACTTAGTTAACTTTATCGGACTCTCACCAAAACAAAAACAAGGCAAGAGTTCAACCACCAAGGCTCGAACAAGGGAGCCTCAACCCAAAGCTTGGAGCGCTGCGTTGGTTTTATTCACTGAGCGCTCCCTTACACAAGACAATTGCACCAAGTATGCTTCTCTTATGGTTCGAAAGTGGAGTCCCACTAAAAACAATGGAGCGTTGCGGTCTCTCACTTAACCGAGCGCTACTCTCCCTTACACAAGGAAGCTTGGCACGCAACAAAATTTGAGGAGCCTGGGACGAGCTAAAAATTGAGTGTTGCGCTACCTTAGTTAACCGAGCACTCCCCTAGCAAGTGTTCATGGTCCATTTTCAATCAATTGCCAACATCCGGATCCACTCTTCTTCAAATCCAAAGCAAGTAAGACCCAATTAACATCACTCAAAGGCACAAGAATCAGTTAGCTTAGGAAATTATTTTAATTATAATTTGTTTAGAATTTTATTTTCATTTTTATTTTGTAAAAAGCCTATAAAAATGCATCTGTTCCATTTTAGAAAGAAGGCTGGCTCAACTAGGGAGCAGTAGGAGTAGAGAGCTCTCTCTTTTAGTTTTCCTTTTTTGAATTTGAAGGATTAAAGATCAAATCTAAGTTTTGCTTTCTGTTTTATTTCCACTATTCTGCAATTTCAACTTCTTTTTCTGCAATTTCTTCTTTTCTGTTTTGGTAAGAGAACAATTGAGATTTAAGCTTTCATTCCATTTTGATTCTTCTGCAATTCTACACTTCTGTTTTGGTATTAACTTGATCTGTTGCTGAATTTCCCAGCATCCAATTGCCTTTATTCTTCCTGCAATTTAAATTTTCAGTTGCTTGATCTATTACTTTCTTTAATTTCCAGCACCCACTCCCCTTTACATTCACTGCGATTTACATTTCTTGTTATTTAAGTTTCTCCAGTTTACATTTCTTGCTCTTTAAGTTTCTGTCCAATTTGCTTTCTGCACTTTAAATTTTCTTGTCATTTACTTTATGCTGCATCAATTATCACTCACCAATGTTAGCTTGACTAAACTAATCACCCACTAAAGTTGCTTGATCCATCAATCCCTGTGGGATTGACCTCACTCTAAGTGAGTTATTACTACTTGATGCGACCTGGTACACTTGCCGGTGAGTTTAGGTGTGGAATCTAATTTCCAACCCATCACTTACTAAGATTTACAAGATAGCCTTTGTTTGCTCAATCCAATAATCTTTATGGGATTCAAACCTTACTCACCTGAGGTATTATTTAGACGACCCGGTGCACTTGCCGGTTCATTTGTGTGAAGTTTGCGGAGTTTAATTTCGCGCACTATTGCTCCTATACCACACAAGACTTTTTCAAAGGTTGTGCTTCCGATGGTTCATGGTATTTGAAAGCTTCCCGAATCTTGCATCTTTCTTGGCAATTTACTCTGAATGATGGTACTACATTCCTTGGTCATGACCACTGTCTCATCTTCCTTTAAAGTTCTCTTCTTGGATAGCAACTCCTTCATGAACTTAACATAGAGAGGCATTTGCTTCAAAACCTCAGCAAAAGGAATATTGATTAGTAACTTTCTGAAGACTTCTAAGAACTTTGAAAATTTCTTGTCCTTGGTCTTTTTTTGAAGCCTCTGAGGATATGGCATTTTTGGCTTATACTCGGGTGCTTTAGGCTTCACTAGGTATTGCTCAAGATCAACCAGAAAGGGATTATCAGGGTGCCTCTCAGGGGTGTCCTTCCCCTAGGCTAATAGGCTTGTGCCTTTTTCGGAGCTTATTTTTCAACCGATTCCTCAGTAGCTTGTGTTTTCTTACCTGCCACTAGTCCACTTATTAAGGTGATAACCTTGCACTCCTCTCTTGGATTTGGAATTGTATTACTACGAAAGGTATTTGTGGACCTCTGATCAATCTCAGCACTTTTTGTGGCTAGTTGACCCATCTGAACCTCCAAGTTCCTAATTGCAGCTCTAGTCTCTTGCATGAGACTAAGAGTACTCTTGGAGAGCTCTGCAACTACAGATTCCAAGTCAAAAGATTTTTGAGAATGAAAAGGTGCATTGTTGTTGTTGAAATCACTTTGATTGAAATTATTCTGATGGCCCTAATTGTTATTAAAGCTCTGGTGCCTCTGTGGTTGATTTTTCCATCCAAAATTTGGGTGATTCCTCCACCCCGGATTGTAAGTCATGGAAAAAGGATCATTATTGGGGGGAGAAATTGCTCACATAATTAACCTGTTCAGAGGGAAATTGAGTATAATTATAAGTCTCACCTTGAGAAAAACCACCACTCATATCATAGGATGTATCTTGAGTATTGACAATTGAGACTTGCATTCCACTCAAGTGTTGAGTAATAGCATTAATATGTTAATACATGGCCTTGTTCTGAGCAAGAATTGCATCCAAAGCATCTAATTCCATGACTCCTTTTCTCATAGAGGTCCTTTTAGAAGAATATAAAAGTTGGTTGTTAGCAACCATCTCAATCAAATCAAGAACTTCCTCAGGAGTCTTTTTCATGTGAAGAGACCCGCCTACAGAATTATCCAAAGGCATTTTGGCAGCCTCAGTTGTAACGACCCAACTTCCAATACGTCATGATCGTACCAAAAGTAAGGCGTTACTAACTCATTTTCCTTATTAACTATTTTATATTGAGCCTTTAGTTCGATGTCACATTTCAATTTTTAAGAAAAATCTAGAAAATGTTGTTTTTGTCTATTAAAATCATATATCATAGATCACCAAGTAATAATAATCACATTATTATGATTAATAATAAATGTTATACAAAAGAATTTAAATGAAACTCAGATACAACTCCTATTCCTCTGTATAAAATAAAATTCTAAGTCAACAAAGGCAAGGGAATTCTATGAAAGTAACTTAACTCATACATAAAGTCTAACAATCGCTCGTAGATTCAAACTGAGTCTTCGAACTTGTGTCATTGAAAGGGTGGAAATTTTGGAGTGAGAACAAACCACACGTTCTCAGTAGGGAATGGGAATGCCATAAAAGTAATGATTAATATGCAAATAATTAACTTTACTTAATATAACCATATTGTGAAACTCTTGAAAATACTTTTTAATCTTACTTTAGATAATTAATTACTTCCTTTAAATTTCTAAAGCCAATCGCAAAACTTGTCATATTAAATATCTCTCAGCCACATAATTGATTTTCAGTCACAATAATAGTTATTAATCATCTCAATACATTCACAAACTGTTCATACCTTGGGTTGAGCTGTCCGAACCTGGATGTTCTACAGACAAAGCGACCGACCTCTTCAGGACGGGACAATCCGACCTCTTCTCAGAGAGCTCGGCCCAATCACCAGGAAGAGCCAAAAAAGGGCCCAACAGAGGAACACGGCCCAAATCCTAAGGCAGTCCAAGCCTATAGAGATAAGGGCAATTCCCTTGAAGATAAGATGACCTCACTCAAAGATAAGATAAGACAAGATAACTATCTTATCTCCGGAAAGGTCGCTCCATACTATTATAAATACACTAGAGCACCCAGGTATAACTCATACTCTGATACTACTCAATACCTGCTTAATACCCTTGCTAACTTAAGCATCAGAGTCCATTGCAGGTACCCCCACCCTCCGGGGATGAAAGATCAACAGCACCGCCAAGTCCAACAGGTCGGACACGACAGCTCCGACCGGCACAGAAGATCTCGTCCGAGATCGACCTACAGTTTTAGGTAACCCCCTGAATATTGGCGCCGTTGCTGGGGAACCTGGAAGTCATCCCATCATTATGGCAGACGACCATGACAATGATCATAATTCAGATCTAGAGGAAAGAATGCCGCACAAAAACGCAGACACTACCCCAAAGGATACTTCTCAACTTAACAACAAAAAGAATTCAAATGCGGGAACCATGGAGATGCTTCAAGATCGTCTAAAACAACTTGAGGAAGACACCCTACGTCAACGATAGGCAGAGAAAGACCTACAAAAGGAAATAAGGCGACGCCGAGAATTGGAGAACAAACTCCTAAAACTTGAAGTCGATCTCAAAACCAAAGCCAACCAATCCCCTCATGAGGACAGCTCCCGCAAGGAACAGGATCCGTTCACCAAAGAGATCATGAAGACCAAAATCCCTAAAGACTTTAAACTCCCAGATATGACTCTGTATGACGGCACTACAGATCTCGGCCATCATCTCAGCGATTTCAGAAGCAAAATGTACCTCACCAACGCCTCAGATGCAGTTCGTTACAAAGCCTTTCCGACTACCTTAACAAAGACGGCAATTAGATGGTTTGACAATCTACCTCCTAGGTCCATCTCGAGTTTCGACGATTTGGCCAAGAAGTTTTTGGCCAGATTCTCCATCCAAAAAGACAAGGCTAAGCATGCTCTAAGCCTATTAGAAATCAGGCAAAGAGAACGGGAAACTCTCCGCAACTATATGGAAAAATTCAACAGGACGTGCATAGACATACAGAACCTAGCAACAAAGGCTGCCATTATGGGCCTCATCAATGGCTTGCGAGAGGGACCTTTTAGTCAATCTATATCAAAAAAACACCACACATCTCTAAACGAAGAATAAGAACGAGCAGAAAAGTACATCAACATGGAGGAAAACTCCCGGCTAGGGGAGACTTCGAAATCCGGATTCACCTCCAGGGATAAGGACAAAGAATCCAAAAAGAAGAAAGATCGACATGGAGAAAAAAGAAAAAAATATCACAATTACACCGCCCTCCGGGTGTCTCTCGTGGATGTCTACAGAGAGGTATGCAACACTGAAAAAATACCCCTAGCTCGACCACTTAAAGGCAAGAAAGGAGGAGGAAATCGGGCTGAATATTGTGAATATCATCGAATCTGTGAGCATTCCACCAATGAATGTTTTGACTTAAAAAATGTCATAGATAAACTAGTAAGAGAAGGGAAGCTAGATCGGTATCTGGCCACCCGGGACGATGAGTAAAGAAAAAGAAGAAAGGAAGAAGATGTCGGACGAACCAAGAGGTCACCTCGTACACCAGAAAGACACGTCCACATGATTCACGGCGGATTTACGAGAGAAGGATTCTCCAAATCATCTCGTAAAAGATATCTTAAAGAGGTATATCATGTCGAGGGAAAGGGGGAAGCACCCGACATCCCCCCGATTATCTTCACCAAAGAAGATGCATCCAGGGTAATCTCAGGAAACGACGATCCCATGGTCATCATGGTTATACTGGCAAATGCAAACCTCCACCGCATACTGATAGACCAGGGGAGCTCCACCGACATCTTGTTAAAAATTGCCTTCGACAAGCTCGGTTTGGAAGAAAAAGAACTCAGAGCATATTCGAACAGCCTGTTCGGACTAGGAGACACCCCGGTTCAACCACTGGGATACATCTCATTGCACACAACCTTTGGAAAAGGAAACCAATCAAAAACACTCAAAATAGATTACATCGTGGTTGACGTAGGTTCAGCCTATAACGCTTTAATAGGCCGGACAACATTAAGCTTGGAGCAATAGTCTCAACTCCACATCTATGCATGAAATTTCTAACTCCATAAGGGATAGCTACAATAAAAGCATATCAGAAGACGGCACGTCGCTGTTACAACGAAAGTCTAGACCTCAGAAGCAGAAGAAAAGAATTCCACATAATCGAGCTCGGTGGAGCTCAAAGGTGGGAAGAACTCCGCCCACAACCTGAAGGCAGAATAGAGAAAGTCCAGATTGGGGATACCCCGGACCAAATGACCAGTATCGGCACAATCCTACATGGAGACATAAAGGAATCACTCATACAGTTTTTACGAGATAACGTTGATCTCTTTGCATGGAAGGCCGCAGACATGCCAGGCATAGACCCAAAGTTAATGTGCCACAAGCTAGCAGTCTACCCAGGATCTCGGCCAGTACAACAGAGGCGTAAGAAGCTCAGACCAGAACGCTCTCAAGCTATGGAAGAGCAGGTACAAGCTCTACTGGAGGCAGGATTCATAAGAGAAGTCGAATACCCACTATGGCTGGCTAACGTCGTCTTAGTGAAAAAATCAAATGGGAAGTGGCGAATGTGCACCGACTACACTGATCTCAATAAAGCCTTCCCAAAAGACCCTTATCCACTCCCAAGTATCGACGCACTGGTCGATGCCTCCTCTGGATATAAATACCTCTCGTTTATGGACGCATACTCGGGATACAATCAAATCCCAATGTATCCACCCGACCAAGAAAAAACTTCATTCTTAACCCCAAAAACAAACTACTGCTACATCGTCATGCCTTTCGGTCTTAAAAATATGGGAGCTACTTATCAGAGATTAATGAATAAGGTCTTCTCGAATCATATCGGAAAAATCATGGAAGTCTACGTGGACGACATGCTCATAAAGACACAAAATGAAGAGATGCTATTGTCCAACCTGACCCAAGTATTCGATACTATAAGACGACATGGCATGCGACTTAATCCCGCAAAATGCACCTTCGCAATGGAAGCTGGCAAATTCTTGGGCTTTATGCTCACACAGAGAGGAATCGAGGCAAACCCGGATAAATGTCGGGCCATACTCAACATGAAGAGTCAGACTTGTGTCAAAAAGGTACAACAACTCAATGAGAGGTTGGCAGCCTTGTCCAGATTTCTAGCCGGATCGGCAATAAGATCTCTTCCCTTCTACGTTACTCTAAAGAAGGGAAAGAATTTCGAATGGACAACAGAGTGCGAGCAGGCCTTCCAAGATTTTAAAAGATTCCTGGGACAACCACCTTTCCTAACTCGGCCACGGGAAGGAGAACCACTCATATTGTACCTCGCAGTAGGAAGTCAGGCAGTAGCCTCAGCACTAGTCCGAGAAAATGACGAGGGGCAGCAACCCATATACTTCATCAGTA
Organism: Arachis hypogaea; assembly: GCF_003086295.3. Taxonomy (NCBI): domain Eukaryota; kingdom Viridiplantae; phylum Streptophyta; class Magnoliopsida; order Fabales; family Fabaceae; genus Arachis; species Arachis hypogaea. Next base: position 59,317,734 of record NC_092039.1, read on the forward strand.
AAGCACTACAGGGAGCCGAGCTGAACTACCAAAAAATAGAGAAATTTGCCTACGCTCTCATACTAACATCTCGACGACTTAGTCCATACTTCCAAGCTCACACCATTAGGGTTCGGACCAACCAGCCCATAAAAGGGATTTTGCAAAAAACAGACCTAGCAAGCAGAATATTGCAATGGGTAGTCAAGTTATCCGAATTCGACCTTCAATACGAAGCTCAGACAGCCATCAAATCACAATACCTGGCCGACTTCATTGCAAAATTTACAGACACACCAAAAATCCCCACAGAATAGAATCTCTATGTGGACGGTTCCTCAAATAAAACTGGAAGCGGCACGGGTGTGATAATTGGAAGCGACCAAGGAACCCAAATCGAACTCTCCCTCAAATTTGGGTTCCCTGCCTCAAACAACCAAGCGGAATATGAGGCATTACTAGCTGGCTTGAAGCTGGCTAAGGAGGTTGGAGTTCAAAAGCTTATCATCTTCAGTAACTCACAAGTAGTCACTTCACAAATAGTAGGGAGCTACCAAGCCAAAGATCCCACCATGAAAAGGTACTTGGACAAAACCAGGGAACAGCTCGGACAACTCGGAGAATATGAGGTCCGTCACATACCCCGAGAACAGAATGTCCGAGCTGACGCACTCTCAAAACTAGCCAGCACCAAACCAGGGGGCAACAATAGAAGCCTCATCCAAGAAATTCTGCAGAACCCATCAACCTCAGAAAATGAAAAAGTCCTAACCATAACAGGTCAGGATCAAGGATAGATGACTCCCATAATTAATTACCTCAAAACAGAAACACGCCCCACAGAGGAAAAGGAGGCAAAGAGGTTAAAACGGGAGGCACAATACTACACTATCATAAACAATACTCTATACAAAAGAGGGATTTCAATACCATTGTTAAAATGTGTGCCGACTTTCAACACAAAGGAAGTTCTAGAAGAAGTACACAATGGCATTTGTGGCAATCATCTCGGAGCGCAAGCACTTCCAACTTTGCAAAAGGAAGCCACAGAGTTCGTGAAGACATGTCCACCATGCCAGAAACATGCCAACTTTCACATCGCCCTGCCAGAAGAACTCATCAGCGTGACCTACCTTGGCCATTCGCAAAATGGGGACTCGACCTTCTGGGACCCTTCCCTCAGGGATCGGGACAAGTCAAATTCCTCATAGTGGGGATAGATTATTTCACAAAGTGGATCAAGGCAGAACCCCTAGCTAATGCCACTGCCCAAAGAAGCCGAAAATTCCTATATAGGAACATTGTCACGAGATTTGGGGTTTCATACTCTATTACCACAGACAATGGTACCCAGTTCACAGATGCAGGCTTTAGAAAGCTAGCGGCCGACTTGAATATAAAATAGAAATTCACTTCTGTAGAACATCCCCAAGCCAATGGACAAGCCGAAGCCGCCAACAAAGTCATATTGGCTAGGTTGAAACGGAGATTACAGGACGCAAAAGGAGCCTGGGCCGAGGAGCTCCCACAAGTCTTATGGGCATATCAAACAACGACACATTCCACCACAAAGGAATCACCCTTCCGATTAGCGTATGGAATGGAGGCAATGATCCCAGTAGAGATCGAAGAAAGGTCGCCTAGAGTGATCCACTATAGCGAAGAAGCCAAACTCCCAACTTCAAAGGGAAGAGCTTGACCTACTTCCAGAAGTTCGAGAAGGAGCCCGGATTAGGGAAGAAGCATTAAAACGACGAATGGCTTCCAGATATAATCAAAAGGTAATACAGCGAGCTTTTGATGAGGATGACCTCATCCTAATCCAAAACAACATCGAAACAACTCGACCTAGAGAAGAAAAGCTGGTAGCAAACTGGAAAGGACCCTATCGAGTCACAGAAGTACTTGGAAAGGGCTACTACAGACTGTCCGAACTTGATGGGCAGGAGTTTCCTAGGTCATGGCATGCCTGAAACCTAAGAAGGTATTATAGTTAGGGATGATAAAGGATCTTGGGATAAGGCGTACTCTTTTTCCTTAAAGGGTTTTTTAACGAGGCGCCAAACCAAGACCTACAAATCACCCGACTTACGGAATTGACCCCCCGCATGTATATATTTGCATTCTTTTTTAAAATATGTTCAGGTTTTTTACAAATGTTCAAGCCGCATTAATATGAAACATTCATCGTCCGATTATAAAGCTACAGATCGACAAAAAGTGAAAGTCAAATTCACTACGCGATCACGATAAAGACCAAAAATGAAAACCAAATTCATTAAAAGGTAAACCAAACGAGGGTTAAAACCCAATCTCTAAAAAATTCGGACCAGTCGCAAAAACCAAAGTTATAAGTAAAGCCCTAGAAAGAGGTCTCGCCAGCCCTATAAAAGAGGATTACTATAACTTAGAAGAGCCCGACATGAAGAAGTCGGACTCCCACAAAACAAGTTATAAAAGTAATCCCTGGAAGAGACCTGAACAAGGTCCAAGAAAGAGGATTACAAAATAACTTGGAAGAACCCGACATGAAGAAGTCAGACTCCCACAAAACAAGTTATAAAAGTAATCCCTGAAAGAGACCTGAACAAGGTCTAAGAAAGAGGATTACAAAATAACTTGGAAGAACCTGACATGAAGAAGTCAGACTCCCACAAAATAAGCTATAAAAGTAATCCCTGAAAGAGACCTGAACAAGGTCCAAGAAAGAGGATTACAAAATAACTTGGAAGAACTCGACATGATAAAGTCGGACTCCCACAAAAGAAGTTATAAAAGTAATCCCTGAAAGAGACCTGAACAAGGTCCAAGAAAGAGGATTACAAAATAACTTGGAAGAACCCGACAAGATGAAGTCGAACTCCCACAAAAGAAGTTATAAAAGTAATCCCTAAAAAAGACCTGAACAAGGTCCAAGAAAGAGGATTACAAAAATAACTTAGAAGAGTCCGACATGATGAAGTTGGACCTCCACAAAGAAGTTATAAAAGTACTCCCTGAAAGAGACCTGAACAATGTCCAAGAAAGAGGATTACAAAAATAACTTAGAAGAGCTCGACATGATGAAATCGGACCCCCACAAAGAAGTTATAAAAGTAATCCCTGAAAGAGACCTGAACAAGGTCCAAGAAAGAGGATTACAAAATAACTTGGAAGGGCCCGACATGACAATGTCAACCCAAAACACAAAGCTACAAAAGTAACCCCTAAAAGAGACCTAAATGAGGTCCAAAAAAGGAGGGTTACAAACAACAACTGGAGCAAAAACCGACCTAACAAAATCGGCAACCACAAAAGTAATTCCTTACAAAGACCTGAACAAAGTTCAAACAAAGTAAATTGCTGAAAATAACATCAGGCAAAGGAATCAAGCCAATCAGGTCAGACAAAGTTCCAACACTCCCAAAACCTACAAAGGTACCAAGACGAGTGCAGACAGACATGATATAATAATAGCAAGCTTCAGAGGCCACCAAGGTCAGCCGAAAAAGCCTGGAAACGACTTTGTTTTTCAAAATAAAGTTGCTTAAAAAGCAACTAAGAAAGTGTCAACAGTCAACAAATACCATTTACAAAAGCAAAAGTTCAAAAGCCCACAAGTTGGGCTAACTACACACAATATCAAAAATAGCTAAAGAGGATCTAGTGGCTTCCCAGTAGTAGCATCAACATGGGGCGAAGGAGGGCGAGTTTGTAGAGGCACAGCATCCACGGTCCCATCCTCTCGGTTCAAGATCTGACAGTCAGGTTCTGACTCAACTCTGGCTGCAGGAGCTGAAGAAGTCGGCACAACAGAAGCCTTGGTGGCAAGCACAGGAGGAGGATCAGCATCATCATCATCAAGGTCGTCAGGGACAATCTTACCATCCCTCACAACATTGTCAAGACTAAAGAGGGCAAGGTCGAGCTCGGGTGCAAGAACCCGAACCTGCTCCTTTAAGTTCTCATAAGCAGCAGTCACGCTGCCCACGAGGTGACCCTGGAGCTCGACATAATCATCCCGGGCAGTTTCCAATTCACCCCGGAGACGCACCACTTCCCTGTAAGCCGAAACATAGCTCTCCTTGTGCTTCAGCGCAGTGTCTTCGGCCAACTTCACAGAAGCCGCCAAAGCCACAAAACTAGCCTTTTCACCCTCTAATTCTTTCTCCACCTACGCCAAATTTACCTCCAACTCCTCCTTCAAACCTTCTATCCTATCAAATTCTGACTTAGCCTCCATCATGAAAGATTTGGTAGCATGAACCGGGATACCCTGAACAGTTCGAAAAAGAGCCGTGCCCATATGAGCCATCTTCACACTACTTTTAGTTATGAACTCCAGGTGATGAAGAATGGACACATCATCCATTGAGAGACCTCATAAGGGGCAATTTGCTGGTCAACAAACTCGACAGCATCAAAATCAGGGGCATTGATGCGGGCAAAAATTGGCAAATTAAAAATTATTAAAATATATACGTTGCAAGTATAGTTCTTAACTCGCCAGAAATCCACTTATCAATTTAGAAAGGTGTCACAGAATTTTAAAATTAAAATACTGGGAGTATGAATCCCAGGTCATCTCCCAACGAGTTGCAGAAAAGTGTGCTATTTTATTAATCAGATGTTTTCAAAAAGGTTTGAGTTGAGTAAACAGGAAATTAAATTGGAGAATTTGAATAATGTAAATAAAAGCCTTGATTGGGAGTTGATTAGTTGGAAGCCCCATTATTGTTGGATTACTCTCTAGATTAATTGATAATTAAAGGTTATCTTGTTTAGTTATCTTTTACTAGGTAAGGGAAAGTCAAACAAGTTGGAATGCCACGTCCGTTCACAAGTTGCAACCCACTTAATTAAAAGGGATTGGTGTTAGTGACTAGAGGGCAATCCAACAATAAACCCAATTACAATCTTTCTTTTAAGCTTTCCAACTCAAGGGTTCCTTTCAATCAACTCCCCATCAAGTTAGGAAACTACTCGCTCATTGTGAATGTAAAATTCATAACATATGAAAAAGAATTAAAGAAAGACATTGTAAATAAAAATCAAAATAATCAATTAAAAATAAAAGTAATCCTTGTATTAAATAATCCTAAAAATATTCCAATGGTAAAATTAAATAAAGCAAAGGACATGGAAGAGTAAAGCCAAGTAAAGAAAACGAACTAGAATGACGAAATCTTGATGAGGTAATAACTCTTCTCAGTATCCCAATGCAAAAAGTGGTAGAAAAATAAAATCCTAAGAACTATGAATGTGTAGAGAGAAAAACCTAGAGGAGGAGTAAAAACTAGATCTAAAACTAAAACTGTCTAGAATGAATTGTTATCCCTGGTTTCTGCATGTTCTCTGGCTCTAGTCTGCTGTTCTGGGCAGAAAACTGGATCAAAATAGGGTCCAAAATCGCCCCCCAGCGAATTCTGCAGATTATG